>NC_133659.1:276206896-276506896 GCF_037893015.1 Macrotis lagotis | reverse complement strand
TTTAATCGAATTTTAGCAAAGCTTTAGGTAAATTATCTTATACTATTTTTGCCTAGAAAATGGAGAGAAATGTATTAAATGACTTTCCAATCCAATGGATTCATTAGAGTTGAATGGCCTGATTCAAGAAGTAGGTGATAATGACAATGTCAATATGTCAGATTTATGTAGTAGAGCACCCCAGGGATCTGTTCCTGATCCATTAAGAAAGACATAAATTGGCAGGTTCTTCAAATTTACAGATAACATAAGATTAAGAAGGATAGCTTACACCAGAATGATAGAAACATATTCTAAAGAGGATCTTGCCAGCTAGAACATTGGGTTATCTAATTCAATGAACCTCAACAGAACTAAGAGCAGAGTTTAGGTACAAGATGGCCCAAGGCTTGGTTGGACAAAAGTTGCTCTGAAAAAAAAAAGATGAGGGAGTTTTATTGACCCACAAGGCCAATTTGACTCAAAAGAGTGATAGGGTAGCTTAAAAAAAGCCAATGGAATACAAGGTATGTCTTACAGGATTGGAAACTGATAGTCTCATTCTGTCCTTTTCAAACCTCATCCAGGGTAATAGGCTCATTTCTAGGTAGTATATTTGAAAAAAGACCTTGATTAACTGGAAAGTGTTTAGAAGACAATAGGATGGGTAAAGACTTTTAATTCATGTCTTAATTTGATTAACTGAGGGAAGAAAAGATCACCGGGGTGAGGAGGGAAGTAAAAGTGAGGGTGTGTAACATGATATCTCTTTAAGTATCTGAAGTATCTGATTTTCCTATGAAATAGGGATTAAATTTGTTTGACCCCCTCAGAGCAGAACCAAGAGGAAAGGGGCTACAAAGAAGTCATTTCATACTTTTTTGTTAGCAAAAATTTCCCAATAATTACAGCTGTCCAAAAGTGGAATAGGTAAACTCTTGAAGTAATGGGTTTCTCTTCCTTAAAAGATTTTCAAAGCAGAGACTGAGTGACTATTGTGGCAATTCCTTTCACATGGGTGAGACTAGATGGCCATTAAAGTCCTAACTCCAGAATTCTTTGATCATACTCTATCAGTCTATACAGATAGGGAAATCAACAGAAAGAGAAATAAATTCATTCACCTCTCTGCCCCAGATTATTTCAGTAAGCTAAAATAAAGTGGACACTATAATGACCTTGTATACACACCATTTTGCAGGTAAACATACTTCAGGAATATGCGGTCTTGGGATGTCTCTCCTGAACATCCTGGAAGCCACATTGTTTCTAATACAGCTAGTTGGCCTTGATTTAAGAGCATCCCTTAGGGAGCCTGGCTCCCTGCCAAGAAACAGAGCCCCTAAAGAGAAGAGGATCTATAGTAAGAGAAGGAAAGCTAGGCAGAGTCTCATCTCCATGTGCAGGAAGGGGATCCAAAATTAAGCTAGACATCACTGAATCTGACATGTTTGTGTTTTTCTTTTTTAAATAAATTATACAATATAGGTTATTTTGGACAAATCTTTTTAAGTTCCTATTTATTTTTCCAATTACATGTAAAGATAAGTTTCAATATTCATTTTTGTAAAATTTTAAGTTACACAGTTTTCTCCCTCCTTTTTCACTCCTCCTCCCCAAAGCAGCAAGTAATCTGATGTTATAAATCATGTTAAACATTGATCCATATCAGTACAAGAAGAAACAGAGCAAAAGGGAAAAAATCATGAAAAAGAAAAAAATATACAACACATTTTACAATGTAAAAATACTATGCTTTGGTCTGTATTCAGATTCCATACTTATTTCTCTATTTGGATGGTATTTTCTATCACAAGTTCACAAGTCTTTTAGAATTGTCTTTGATCATTGTAGTGCTGAGAAGTCTATCATAGTTGATCATCATACTGGTACTGTTCACTTTATTCAACATCATATAAGTCTTTCCAGGTTTTTCTGAAATCTACCTGCTTATGATTTCTTACACAGCAATAGTACTTCATCACATTGATATCATATTTTCTTCAGCCACTTCCCTTTATGGGCATCCCCAAAATTTCCAATTCTTTGCCTCTATAAAAAGAGTTATTCTAAATATTTTGTACATATGGGTCTTTGCCCCTTTCTGATGAACTCTTTGGAATACAAACCTAATAGTAGCACTGTTTTTAAAAGGGTATGCACAGTTTTATTTCCCTTTGTGCATATTTCCCAAATTGCTCCCCAGGATCAGTTGGATCAGTCCATAACTCCAACACCAGCGCATTGTTGTTCCAGTTTTACCACATTCCCTCCAACAATGATCATTTTCCTTCTCTTTCATGTTAACCAACTTGAAAGGAGTGAAGTGATACCTCAGAGTTTTTTAATTTGCATTTCTCTAATCAATAATGATTCAGAGATTTTTTTTCATATGACTATAGATAGCTTTAATTTCTTCCTCTGAAAACTTCCTGCTTATATCCTTTGACCATTTATCAACTGGGAAATGACTTGAATTTTTATGAATTTGAAGCCTTTTGCAGAAATATTGACTAAAAAGTTCTTCTGAGTCCTTTTGCAGAAATGTTGACTAAAAAATTCTTCCCCAGCTTTCTGCATTTCTTCTAATCTTAGTTGCACTGATTTTGTTTGTGCAAAACCTCTTTAATTTAATGTAATAAAAATGATTCATTTTGCATTTTATAATATTCTCTCTCTTGTTTGATCATAAACTCTTCTCCTTTCCATAGACCTGATAGATAAACAATTTCTTGTTCTCCTAATTGGCCTAAGATATCACCCTTTATATCTAAATCCTGTACCTCTTTAAAGTTTATCATGATATAGAGTGTGAGATGTAGGTCTGTGCCTAGATTCTGCCATACTATTTTCCAGTTTTCTCAGCAGTTTTTGTCAAATAGTAAATTCTTATCCCAGAACCTAGAATCTTTGGGTTTATCAAACAATAGATTTATTGTTGTCATTTATTATAATTTCCTTTGGATCTAAGTTATTTAACAAATCCACTTCTCTATTTCTTAGCCAGTAATAAAAAAAGTTTTGATGAACACTGCTTTATAATACAGTTTTAGATCTGGTATAGTTAGGCCACCTTCCTTTGCATTTTTCTTTCCATTATCAATCTGACATGTTTGTAAGGCTTCAACAACTCTTAATACAAGAAGCCTTTCCCCAACTCTTTTCAATTCTACTGCCTTTTCTCTGTTAATTATTTCCAGATTACCCTTTATATAACTTGCTTGATCATATTTATTTACATGGTGTCTCTTCCATTCATGTAAGCTCCTGAGGTCAGGCATTGCCTTTTGTCTCTTTGCATTCCCAAAGCTTAGCTCAATATGTGGCACTAGTAGACACTTAACAAATATTGACAGAGGGAGTAATAAAATGCTACAAACCAATTTATTCAGTAGACATTTATTAAATACCCACTTGTATTCAGACTTTTAAGTAGTACTAAAAATTCAAAGGGCAGTTAGACAATGAAGTGGATAGAAAGCCAGACCTGTAGCCAAGAAGATTCACCTTCCTGAGTTCAAAGCAGTCTCAGAAACTTACTAGTTGTAGGACCATAAAGAAATCATTTAACCCTGTTTGCATCAGTTTCCTCTTCTGTAAAATGATCTAGGAAAGTAAATGGTACCCACTTCAGTATCTTTGTCAAGACAATCCCCCAAAAGAGTCCATGAAGAATAGGACAATACGGGATGGCTAGGTGGCATAGTGGATAAAGCACCAGCCTTGGAGTCAGGAGTACCTGGGTTCAAATCCAGTCTCAGACACTTAATAATTACCTAGTTGTGTGGCCTTGGGCAAGCCACTTAACCCCATTTGCCTTGCAAAAACCTAAAACAAAAAAAAGAATATGACAATGCTTGAAAAAAAAGACTGAAAAGCAAAAAAATGATATAAGAGGAGAGAAAAGTCATGGTCTTTGTTCTTAAGGCTCTTATCCATACCTTGGCACCCAAAAATGTTCAGTTTCCGTTCCTAGTTTGCAACAGTTTTGTGTGTCCTCAAAGTTTATCTAATCCATATCATACTTCTACAACCTGACAAGTAGTTATCCACCTACTGCTTCAAGACCTCCAAAAGTAGGGGAATCCACTCACTGAGTTTGAAAAGAACAATTCTCCTTTCAGATACCTTGAATTGCTAGGATATTTTTTCTTATCCCAAGTCAAAAATCTGTATTTGTAATTTCCATCTATTAGTTTTAGTTGGTCTTTTGAGACCAAACAGAACAAGTTTTATCTCTCCTCCAAGTAACAGTACTTCAAATACTTGAACAAAGTTATTATGTCCCACCACCACTACCACCACTTGTTTTCCCTACCAAAATTTTCTCAATTTCTTCAACTGATCTCAGATAGGATCACCTCAAAATCGTTTGTCATGGAATGTCCTCTTCTGGACACTCTCTATGAGTGTCTCTCCTAAAATTTGACACCCCAAACTCAACACAATACTTTAATTTTGTATTTTCTGGGAAGCTAGGTCTTCTCAATGGACAACTAGGTGGCATAATGAATGGAGCATGGTCATGGATTCAAGAAGATCTGGCTTCAAATCAAATAGCAAGTTTAAACATTTACTAGCTCTGTGTCCCTGGGAAAGACACTGTTTGCCTCAGTTCCTCATTTGCAAAATGACCTAGAGAAGGAAATTGCAAACACTCAAATATCCTCCCCACAGCAAAACAAGACAAAAAAAAACCCCAAATGGGAATCACAGAAAGTCAGGGACTACTGAAATGACTGAAAACAACAACAACAAAATGTCTCTAAATAAGTCCAAGACTGAATTAATTTTCTTGGCATATAGTTGGCTGCCATATCACACTGTTGATGCATATAGAGAATGTGCTTCATTCAAAATCACTGGAATTGTTTTCAGATGCTTACCTATCTTCCTCCATTCTTTGCCTAACAATTTTAGTACCCTTACTGTGATATTATCTTTCAGTCTTGTCTCATTCTATCTTCCTTAATACACTGCAATTCCATCAAAACTAGACTAGACTTAAGCACTGAATATCCTTTGTATTTTCCCACATCTGAGACTTCACTCATAGCATTCCCTCATATTCTTCTTCCTTCTATTAAATTTCCAAATATTCTGTAAAATACAACTCAAATCCCCCCCCCCCCATTGCAACTGTCTGTCCAAGGGGGTTTCAATGATTCTCTCTGCCTAGTAATATTTCTCCTTGGGTGTCATGCAACTTTGTTTCATAACTCTTTATTCACTTAAAATACAAATTGTATAATACAATCATCAGTGTTTGTGTTTTATCCCCTATAAAATTATAAACAACAAGAGAGTAAAGATTGTTTTATATTTTTGCAATCTTCTCCAGCACACAGGATAAGAGTTCATCCATTATTGAATTATTGAATGAATGAACAAATAAATTTAAATGAGAACAATAATAAACCTCAATCAATATAAAAACTATATAAAGTTTACTATGAATATTTGTTACATAGGCTTTTTTCTTTTTCATTTTATCCACTGGGGTGAGATGAGGTATAATGTCAAAGGACAGAGATAGAATAGTCAAGGAGCAGGGGGTCCTTGTATCATCTTTTTTTGTCTTTTTTTTAGCAGAGAGAAAACAGAACAAAGGCTAGAAAGAACCCCCTTCAAGTAGGACAGCTTTGAAAACTATAGGTAGGTCTTTATTACATATTTAAAAAGAAAAGTAAGCTGCATGATACAGAGACCTGTAGTTTCTTATACATCTTCTTTTCCTGTTCTATTATTTGTTTAATTGGATATTCAAATTGACATTTATAAAGTTCAGAATAAAAATAAAAATTTCTTTTAAAAGGAAGAGTTCAAGGTTGTAGAAAGGTTGAAATATTTCAGAATAAGAGATCATTTTGAATAAGAATTAGGAAAGAGGGTGTATAAGGATTAGGGAAGAAGGATTTTCTAGAAATACATGAGACTTAAGCTGAGCCTTGAAAGAAATGTGAATTGATGGTTAATATTTAACTATCTCTAGTCAAAATGAAATAATTTTTCTCATAAGGCTCCCTTCTTGAATGGCCATCCACTATGTAATATGATGTGTCATTTCTAGAACAGCATCTCATTAAACATCTTATTCAAAGTTTTTCTCATGTGGTCCAATATGAAGTCAGGATCATGAATTAGATAATGATTTTATGCTTATGCCCGGAAATTTACCCAATGGTCTCATGATAAAATTTATTTCCATGAAACCCAAGAAAAATTCATTTCCACTGAATGAACACATTTGGCATGGAATTTAAAAAATACTTTCAATTTCTTATAGGATATTAAAACATACAGTAAGGGAAAAACACACTGCACAGGGAATCCACTTTCCAAAAAATAGTCAATGCTTTCAATTAATTTTGCACTGAAGATTGCACTGAAGATGCCCAAATGATTTCTCTATTAAGTTTAGAAATTTTCAATACATGCACTCTACCTTTGTAGCTCTATGTTTATCGGGATTGTTTACAGTAAGTAAAAAAGAAGAGTCTAGATTGATATAGGAGAGGGAGGATTAGGATTATAACTTTCCCTATCTGTGGCCCCCCACTTTTAGATTACAAGCATCTCAAATGCTCTCTATCCACTTTTCTACCAGGGTTACTCTGTAGTCTGTTCTCAACTTTGAGAAAGGGTTTCATGTTGAGCATTCCCAGAAGGAATGAAAGAGACTAAATGATCCAAAACAATTATTTACCTGTCTGTGCCTCCCAGGCAGAAGCTACCTTTGGACTCCTCTTTTTTTGCTTGGGTATGAAGGATGGGAAGTAAAAACATATTCATGCTTTTGTTCATGCCCTAAAAATCTGCCAAATACAAATTAATGAGATTGCTTTTCATTTGACTGCAAATGGGACAAATCCTGGTGACTTGACAGGAATTTCATTTTCTCTATTTTCTTGTTTTTCTTTGAGTATCATGCCACTCATAGATTCTTCCTGTATTAAATGCCATTTCTAAAAATGAAGAACCTGTAAATCCAATATTAATATGATTGCTCACAGTTTTATCTCATGTAGGTAACAAAAATTATTTCCTATTACCAATTTGCATAAATGGAAAGTTAAACTCACAATAGTTCAATTCCAATATACTTTCAGCTTTAGTTGCTTTAGCTACTAGGTTACTGTGGATGGAAGCTTCAACAGCAATAGTCAAATTCTGGTAGCTACTCAAACACTAGTGTACTGGGCTCTACAATCAATCTGTCTCTATTCACCTTTTGAAAACTTGATATTAGCATTCCAGTTGCCACACATGTCCCTGTGCATATCTCACAAGAGTTCTTCACCAGGGGAAGGCCACTGTGCTTCTTTAAAGCTTATTCACACAATTTCTATGGCTCCCAGATGCTCATGTAGACAGGAAGAGGGACTTTATATCTGCCTGCAAATACTACTCTCCAGTGATCTGCTGCACATTCATTTTCTCTTACTCTTTGTGGGGCCTAGCAGTCAATGAATTAGTTCCCTATGAAGGACATTTTTTATTTCTAAAAGTACCTTTTTCTCAGTTTCATGTTTAGTATTTTATTTTCAAGACTGACATTAAACTCATCCCTAGGAATAGAGGCATTCTACAGATCCTTTCTACAAACATGTTTGGTGAGGATGGTACAGAAGTTTAATTGATCAAAAGGGAGTCACAGATGGATGAAATATGGTATTCTACAGAAACATATGCTAATGAAAATAAACCAACTACCAAGATCCAGCAAACACCATAAAACTGTTGAGTTCATAGAAATGCTTCCAAGTTGCTATTTGAAATGCAGACCTTCTGCCATCAATTGGGGAATGACTAGACAAGTTATGGAACATGAATACTATGGAATATTATTATTCTACAAGAAACCATAAATGATCAGATGCTAAAGAAGCATGGACAGGATCTGATGCTGAGGGAAGAGAGCAGAAACAAGAGAACAATGTACACATTAACAACATTGTGAGATGATCAACCTTGAAGGAAGCAGCTCTTCTCAGCAGTTCCTAGAGAGCTAGGACAACAGTATTAACTATAGACAATGTTATCCCTATAAAGAGGAAGAAAAACAAAGCAAAATAAAACAAAACACTCTTCAGAATCTGAAACACTTTATAAAAATTATCTCTTATGCATCTCTCCTTTCATCCTAATTCTGTAATCATGTTTATCAAAAATATGTATGTACAGTGTTAATCTGACTATTTGCTGAGGGGAGAGGCGGTGGGAAGAAAGGGTGAAAGGAAATTTTATAACTTAAAAATATGCATATGGATATGGATAAATACTAAAAGAAATATTTTTTAGAAATGAGGTGCAGCAGACAAAACCACTGTAACCAAGATCAAAAGAAATGTAGTAAACTGGGAAACAATCTTTACAACTAGTATTTCTGACAAAGGACTCATTTCTAAAATATACAGAGAACTGAGTCAAATTTTAAAAAAAGCTATTCCCCAATTGACAAATGGTCAAAAAAATATGCAAAAGCAATTTACAAGTGAGGAGATCAAAATGATCCATAATCATATGAAAAATTGCTCTAAATTTTACATTACTTATTAGAGAAATACAAATTAAAGTATCTCTGAGGTACTACTTCACACCTCTCAGACTGGCCAATATGACCAGAAAGGACAATGATCATTGTTGGAAGGGTTATGGGAAATCTGGGACACTATTACATTGCTGGTGGAGCTGTGAACTCATCCAACCATTCTGGACAGCAGTCTAGAGCTACACCCAAAGGGCAACAAAATGTGCATACCCTTTGATCTAGCAATACCACTACTGAAGAGATGATGAAAATGGGTAAAAGCATTACTTACAGCAGCCCTGTTTGTGGTGGCAAAGAGTTGGAAATCAAGTAACTGTCCTTCAATTGGGGAATGGCTTTGCAAACTGTAGTATATGTATGTCATTGAACACTATTGTTCTATTAGAAACCAGGAGGGATGGGAATTTAGGGATGCCTGGAGGGATTTGCATAAACTGATGCTGAGTGAGATGAGCAGAAGCAGAAAACCATTGTACACCCTAACAGAAACATGGGGGTGATGACCAACCTTGATGGACTTGCTCAGTCCATCTGTGCAGCAATCAGGGACAATTTGGGGCTATCTGTGATGGAGAATGCCATCTGTATCCAGAGAAACAACTGTGGAGTTTGAACAAAGGCCAAGGACTATATTACCTTTAATTTATAAAAAAACTATCTTATTGTCTGATCTTGCTATCTCTTATACTTTATGTTTCTTCCTTAAGGATAGGATTTCTCTCTCATTACATTCAATCTGGATCAACATATACCATGGAAACAATGTAAAAACTGGCAAATTGTCTTCTGTGGAGAGTGGGAGGAGGGAAGTAAGATTAGGGGAAAAATTGTAAAACTCAAAATAAATAAAATCTTTTAAAAAATGAAGTATAGACCTTCATAGGAAGAACCTAAATCTTTCTGTTTGCTTTAAAGAAAATTCATCTTAGCAGAAATTTAGAAAAGCAATTGATATAAATTTTCTCTCTATTAAAGCTGTAGAATGAATTTCTATTTTTTTCTTCCCCCTCCTCTTATTCTTTTCTATTTTATTATTGCTGCTAATGAATAAATAGGATAACAGATGCACACAAGAAATCACTGAGTTCTCTAGCAAACAACCTTCTTATCTGCATTTATCACATCTAGAATCTCCTGTTGCCACCATAGATTAGAATCAATGTTCTATGTCTCCATTGCCACCATTACTGTTCTTTTATTTGGAAAAAACCTTTTCTAGAAAGTCTTTGGAAGTACCAAACTGATTCTCTTAGGGGAACCACATTTAAAGGAAGAATTTTTTAAATTTTTAATTATTTTTCAATAAATGAAATTTTATTTTCCCTCCTACCTTAATGCATTCTACTTTGGGAAAAGGAAAAAGGTAAAGAAACCTTTGTGATAAACATTCAAAGACAAGGAAAACAACTCCCTGTATTGACCAAGCCAAAAAATGTGTTCCATTCTATATCTCATTCATTATCAGTCTTCTGGAATTATAGTTGTCCATTACATTTATCAGACTTAATTTTTGAAAGTCTAAGAGGGTGTCCAATGATAAAGTTATATATATATATATATATATATATATATATATATATATATATATGAAACATTATCTTAAGGAATAGAAATTATTTTATATACAAGCAATTTTCTAAGATCTAAGGAACTCAGGAATTGGTATTTTCATCTTATAGATAAGAAAATAGATACAGAGTGCTAATAGCTCATCCATAGCCACACCAAATAACATTTGAACTCAGATCTTCCTAAATCCAAGTCCAATGCTCTTCCCATTATAAGAACCTACTTGTTGTTTTAGTGATCCTTTGTTTGGGTTTTTTGTTCCTGCTATTCCCTACTATTGTAGGGAAAAGGGGCCAAAGCATCTGGGGTGTAATCTCATAATAATAAAAATCCTTAAGAATTTTGTGATAATGGTCATAATCAAATTTATCAGAAGGCAAAAGATTATAGTCATCCATCACAATCATTTGAACGTGGAAGTGACTAAGGATTTATCATCAGTTCATTTCACACCTGAGAAGAAAACTCAAATAAAGACTGAATGGGGCATCTCCAGTGAGGCATGCAAATGAAATGCAGGTCAAGCAGAAGATATTAATCCCAGTATTACTTGGCCAGCAAAAGACCAACAAAATGCTAATGATGACTTATCTATATTAAATTTGAGATACAGTCTGGACTCCATTAGAAGGGTTCTTAAGATTACTGCTGACCGTGATACCAGCAAAGGCTGAATAAGGTAGCACAGCACAAATACAAGTCATTTGAGAATTTGACTTCTCCCTAATCTTTGACTTGGAAGATGTAGATGGAAGGCATTATGCCCTAAATGACTTCTCAAAAAGATTTTTTTTGTACTAAAATGGGATAATCAGGTTAAATAATGTATATGTGTATGTATAAAGAAAAGCATTATATCAGATGAAGTCCTTCAAAATGTACTTCCAGGCTATCCTTCTAGGTAATTTGCATATTAGTTGAATTCATTTACATTTCACTTCAAATAGTCTATTTATTGAATATACTTTTAGCACCATGACTCATGGGCTCCCATTGATTCACTTCCCATTAATAATCAAGAATAAAGATCTCTTAGCAACTATACTATTTGTTAAAATAGTATAGTTTGAAGAACAAGAGTTATCATACATTGTCCCCATGATTCCAGGGTACACGCTCCCACAAATACCACAGTGAGGGGAAAAGTGGGTATAAGTTGAGAATATAATAATAATAGTGAGGCACACAAATGGGGATCACATGGGGCCAAGGGAATATACAACTTTAGTACCACAAGTCCTGGAAGTCTTTTTTTTTTCTTTTTTAGTAAATCCTCTCTAAAACTCTCTCTTAAGTCCACAGTTAGTCTCCTCTTTGAATGCCAAAGCTTCCAATCCTTGAAGATGCTTTATCTTCAAATGATTGCTTCTTTGCACTCAGGACTAGAGTATATGTTTCTGTTTTCTCAACTGTGCTTTGAATTCTTTATAATTAAATTAACTGCTGGATAGTGTTTCACTCTGGCTATGTAGCTTCACTGTTAGATACAGCAGGCAAATGGATTGGGGAGAAACAGTCCTTACCCTGTTGTCTTCTTGTGTAAAGTTAGCAGTATCCTAAACAACTTACTTCAATAAATGAAAAGTCTGCCTAGCCAGCAACCTAGTCTTTTAAGAGCCCTTGGGACATTCAGCCTAGTCAATCTCATGTTGGTTCTCTAAAACTATCAGAGAAAACTATTCACACTTTGAGCTGAGACAACCATGTATTAATAGTTTAAGTTTTCATTATATGTGATTGTAGTCTATGACCACATGAACTGAGTTGGAGAAGGAAAAAAACAAATTATGCACCAGTGATGGGGACAGGAACAACCAAGGAACCAGACCAGACACTTGTAAACCTAAACAAGTTTACTAAATTTACCAGCAAAGGTGGCTATCCTACTAGATTCACAATGGGAATAGGGTATCTGTTTCAAGGAATCTTGGGATAAAACTTTCTTCACACTTGTTTGCCTACCAAGCTCCAGGATCTTATGGTTATGCTGTTCTCAAAATCACGGTGCAAAATCTACGTTGTGTGAAATTTCAAGCATGAATTGAATAAGGGGATTTGCAGAGGTAGCATAAACAGAGGGATGATTGATCAGGACCCACATTCCCTTACACTCACCCTACAAAATTTTGCTGGCCCTAAGAAATCAACTTGGAATGTGCTTTGGTAAAACCTATTTTGCATAATTAACAAAAAATAAAATCAACAACAGCAACAACAAAATGTTTCAACAAGGATAGCAACCTTGAGAGCTACGTGCCTAAATTAAGAGTAACAGAATTTTTAGAGGAAGTAGATATCATTTTTTGAAACTCTCAAATTCTCACCTTCTTGAGATTTGCAGACCTTTGACAAACCAAAACCAATTTTTAAAAACGAAAAGAAAATCAAGAAGTCCCAGAGCACATGGGCCCTCCATAGAGATTTTAGGGATTAGTAATAGATTGGAAATCAGACCCTCACCCTTCTGCTTTAAAAACAAAAGCCAAGGGGGCAGTTAGATGGTGGTGGTGCAGCAGATAGAACACCAATCCTGGCGTCAGGAGGACCTGAGTTCAAACTGAGTCTCAGACATTTAATAATAACTTAGCTGTGCAACCTTGGGCAAGTCATTTAATCCCATTGCCTTTCAAAACGCAAATAAAGGATTTTTTTAAAAACAAAAAACAAAACACAAAACACAAAGTTTAGTGACCACAAGGATCCAGTATGCTTACTTTTCCACTAAGGGATCCTTTTGTTCTAGAACCACATAGACAAGGAAAATTGCTGGGATTAAAAATTCCTTTGGATCTCTAATAATATGTATAATGGCTCAGCTAGATTCCCAGGATCTGTTGCTCTTGGCTGTGCAATTTTCAGTTGCCTATGCCAGCTCTTTCTTGAGGGCAGTGGAGAGAATGCCAGGCCTAGAAGCAGGAACATCTGACACTTACTAGTTTTGTGACCTTGGGAAAATGATTTAACCTCTCTCTGTCTTCCTCACTTTCCTCAACTGTAAAAGAAGCTGTCATAAGGATCAAATGAGAAATTTGTTAAAAATAAATACTTAATACAGTGTCTAGACACATAGTACGGACTTAATAAATACTTATTCCATTTCCTTTCTAGCTAATTCGAATCTCTGAATTTAGTTACATTGATCTTGAAATGATTCATGCCTGATGCTAGTATTGTAATGGAACTTTTTAGCTTGGTATGATTTACCAATGTTTCACTGATAGAGCTTTTGAGAACTCAAAATTGCTTCTCAACAAAATGAGGCACTCAAGAACACTTCAAAAAAAGACAAATTTTAAAATTCTCAAAACTTCATTCAATTTAATTTAGAGGCAGTGTGATGTGTTGGAAAGAATGAAGAATGATGGGTCCTAACTGCAGTTTTCAACAAATCACTTTATTCATAAGCCCAATTTAGTCATTTTTTCTACAGTAAATACAATAAATGTTTGTAGTAGAAGTCAAGGTAGTAGTACTAGTTGTAATAGTAGTAGTTCTGTTGTTTTTGTTTTTCAGTTGTGTCTTTCTGATCTCCTGACCCAAAGCACATTCATATGTCTATGAAGTTTTCTAGACAAAGATATTAGAGTAGTTTACCATTTCCTTCTTTGTCTTAAGGCCAAGAGCGGCTAAGTGACTTGCCCAGGATTACACAGCTAGTGAGGTCAAATTTGAACTCAGGTCTTTTTGACTCCAGATCTAGCACTCTATCCATTGAGTCATCTAGCTGCTTAGTGGTAATAGTAATATTACAGTAGTAGTAATAACCATATAAGTAGTGGTAATAGTGGTAGTAGCAGCAGCAACAGCTACAGCAGCACTATTAGAAAAAGTTACTATTAGATTTCATATTGCTGACTCATAAATTCATGACTAATTTCTAAAAGGCAAGACCTAATATCACAATGGACTGTTTTTGCACAAAGTAAAAGGATAAAATGCCTACGCTTAAGGACTTGTTTTACAGAATAACAAGTAGAACTGAAAGTACTTACTACACTGGAAAGAATAAGATCCTGAATTTCTTCAGTAGTAAGATGACCTAATGGTCAAATAGTTTCTTTCTGTTTCTATATGATCTTGCAATCTCCTATTTCACATTGAAGCTTATAACCTCTGGCATAAGGATAGATGAATGAGCATTAATCCAGGACAATGAAATCAGAACAGTCCCATTCTTTCCTAAGGAAAGGAAAGGAAGGAAGGAAGGAAAAAAAGAAGAAAGAAAGAAAAAAGAAAGAAAGAAAGGAAGGAAGGAAGGAAGGAAGGAAGGAAGGAAGGAAGAAAGAAAGAAAGAAAGAAAGAAAGAAAGAAAGAAAGAAAGAAAGAAAGAAAGAAAGAAAGAAAGAAAAAGGAAGGAAGGAAGGGTATATTTAATCTTTTTTTCCTTCATCTGAAAGCAAGGAAGGAAAGTATTCATTCTCTCAGGGTAGGAAGGTGTTGACTGATTTTTAAGAGATAGTTATGGGGCAGCTAGGTGGTGCATTAGGGTTGGCTAGGTTGCTCAGTGGATAGAGCACTGGTCCTGGAGTCAGGAGGGCCTGAGTTCAAATTTGATCTCAGACACATAATAATTGCCTAGTTTTGTGACCTTGGGCAGTAAAAAAAAACCTGCCTTGGAAAAACACCCTAAAAAAAAAACAACAAAAAAAGAGTTAGGTATATTCAGTTATAGGATCTTAAAATAACTCTCAACTCTCCCTGGCAAATACACTGGGTACAGCAATGTATGAAGGGAAGCCTTGCTGGAGAAAAGAAGAGCATTTCATTCTGAGAACTTCTGAATTGTTTACTAATATACAAACTATACCTTTTTTTATTTCTTCATGGCATCTGTTTAAGAAATTCTGACCAGGTGGCAAACCATTCACCTTTGCTCCAGACATTATTATGCAGGACAAAGAACACCTGGTCCAGAAATGGACCAATTAGCAGAGAATTGACATTCACAAAATTGAAGAAACCCTGATATTTTGTCCATGTTGTCCTTGGTCCTACTGTTCTAGAACATTGGTTATAGTACTATTCCAAATCAACTCTAATGGTATGTGATGATGATAAATAATGATGATGATGATAATAATAAATTTTTTATTATCTCATTTGATCTTAACAACAACCCCGGGAGGTACATATTATTTTTATCCCTATTTTAAAGATGAGGAAACTGAGGCAGGCAGAAGTTAAGAAAAACCTTGCTCCAGGTCACAAAGCTGACATCTGAGGTTGGATATGAACTCAGGTCTTCCTGGTCCAGGTCTGATACTTTCCACTGAGTCACCTAATTACTTATGTTAACTACATTACTTTTGTTATTTGTGTTGGGATTGGTCTATGAACACAATGCTACATTTAGGCATTGGTAGAAAATAATGCATGCAAAATGATTTGCAAACCCAATTGAAACTCTCAACACTAATTAATATATATATATATATATATATGTGAATATGTATGCATTCACAGACATAAGTATGCATCTGTGTGCATACATACATATATATTTATAATACCTACATTTATAGGCCATGTATTTATGTATATTTAATGTACAACCAAAAAGGGAAAGACTATACAATTTGCATATACATGTGTGTGTCTATAAAACATAGTAAGAAAAACAGTTACACTGAGAGACAACATCCTCCAATGAACATCTACACAAATACACATTTTATATATATGGCAGCCAATACCACAGTGGATAAAATGGACTTAGCAGTCAGGGAGTCTGAAGTTTGTCTCAGATACATGACCTGTGTGACCCTAGACAAATCATTTAAACTCTCCATGACTTAATTCCCTATGAAATGAATATAAAAATAGCTTCTATCAACTGTGCCCAAAGGGCAACAAAAATGTGCATACCCTTTGACCCAGTAATACCACTACTGGGTCTATACCCTGAAGAGATGATGAAAAAGGATAAAAACATTACTTGTACAAAAATATTTATAGCAGCCCTGTTTGTGGTGGCAAAGAATTGAAATCAAGTAAATATCCTTCAATTGGAGAATGGCTTAGTAAACTGTGGTATATGTATGTCACAGAACACTATTGTTCTATTAGAAACCAGGAGGGATGGGATTTCAGTGAAGCCTGGAGGAATTTGCATGAACTGATACTGAGTGAGAAGAGCAGAACCAGAAAAACACTGTATACCCTAACAGCAGCATGGGAGTGATGATTAACCTTGAAGGACTTGCTCATTCCATCAGTGCAACAATCAGGAACAATTTTGGGCTATCTGCAAAGGAGAGTGCCATCTGTATCCAGATAAGGAGCTGTGGACTTTGAACAAAGTTCAAGGACTATTCCCTTTAATTTAGAAAAAAACAGATATCTCATTGTCTGATCTTGTCACCTCTTAGACTTCTCTTCTTTAAGGATATGATTTCTCTCTCATCACACCCAATTTGGATTAAGGTACAACATAGAAACAAAGTAAAGACTGACAGAGTGCTTTCTGTGGGGGTGTGGGGGGGGAGAAGCAAGATGGGGGGGAAAATTGTAAAACTCAAATAATGTCTTTAATAAAAATTAATTTAAAAAATAATAAAATTAAATAGTATGTGAAGTTAAAAAAAATAGCTCCTATCTCACAGGATTGTGTATTTTCCATTAAATCTAGCTTTAAAATGTTGGTCCTTCAAACTTCTTGACTATATTCACATTTATTCATTCAAGAAAAATTTATTAAGCACCTACTATGTGCTAAGCATTATCCTTGCCAGATAAGTAGAAGTCTTTGTAAACAGTGCTAAGTTTTATATAAATATATATATGGTATATTAGTTATAAAGATATTATGATTATATATTCATGGGTATATTCTCAAGTATGAATACTCATATCTGTATGTTTAACATATTTATCTATAACAGTTTATTGGAGAATTAGTGTGCAGTATTTATTTACTGAGCTCCAGGAGGACTTACCATTTCCTATTAGTAAGAAGAGGCTAAACTTCAAAAGGGATGATGAATGTGTAAGAGAAGATGGGGGACACAGCTACAATGGAACAGGAGGAGGGGAGAAAATTGATGGTACAATGAGTACCACTAAGCAAGCATGGACAAGACTAGATGAAGATGAAAGGTGAAGACTAAGACAATTGTCAAGCTATAGCAGATACATGTGAAAAAGATGAAGGAGTGACTTTTAATTCTTGTTGCTGAGAACAAAAAATGGTGACACATAACTTTCTTACCTATTGCTCAGTTCAGACTGATGTGCCCTCCTGAAAAAGTGCCTGAGTCTTCCCCAATCCTATTTCCTTTGTTTTGCTTTCTATTTCTCCAATTGATTTTAAAGAGATTGGCTGAGGAACTCTAGTTTAAATGTCTTAGATTTTTTTAATATATGCATATGTTCCAACAATGATTTTTAAAGGGCAACAGTTCAAAAAATAATCCAGACATTTTCAAAAAGAAACATTTGCAAGTTCCTTCAACTAGCCCAGGACTGCAACAACAACAACAACAACAGCAACAAGAACAGAAACAAAAACAGTCAAAGCTACAAAACTGGAAGGAAAGTTCCAGGGTAGTGTCCAAAGTAGGAACAATCAAGGCCTGAACACTCAATAATTGAGGAAAGAAGGCTGTCAATATCAGAGCCCAGACACACCTGAGGAGGTGCGACACAACAGGCAAGAGCCTAGGGAATCAAGATCAAAACAAAACAGGGCCTGATCACCTCATACAAAAAAGTGTAGGAGTGGGTAAATCCTAGCTCTGGTACAAAGTCCAAAATTTCATCATTTCAATAAAATGGGGAAAAAGAAACATGCATTCATTATGCACTCACCAGTGTGTCAGGCTTTTTCTGATAAAAATCAGATATCCAAGATAAACTTGAAAATATACATATGTATTTGTATACATTTATAAACATACATACACATAATATGAGTAAGATATAGTCCTCAGTAGATAAATGATCAGCCAATAAACATTTATTAAGTGCCTATTTTGTGCCAAAGACTGTCTTAAGCCTTAGAAATATAAAGAAAATAAGATCTACTAAGTAAAAAAAAAAAGTTTCTTTTAAATACAGAACAGTGTTTTGGTAAGCTTGGGACCCTTAATAAAATAAAATCCTTAAGTCATGTAAATAAATTAGAAGGTGGTAATATTCACAAAAACCTTAGAGATGGCAGTATTCCCACTAACTGATTCCAGTCAAGATCCCAGAGTCATCCTATGTGCCTACCATCCCCACCACAGTAATTAGATACCAACTATGAACACCCACAGGCACCTTGCCACCCAAGTAAGCTTAAGAGCTTTGGAAATATCAATCTTCCTTCTCTTCTAAGCATCAATTCTATTACCAGTCTGGCCCCTCCTGGTATCATTCAGGAGACCAACTCTTCTAGAGTTTTGACCAGTCAACTTCTGCAGGTGCTATAAATTCTATCTCTTCAGAAACCACAGGAATGGAAGAGCTAAAAAGGATGTTCTTCTGTCATAGTCTTTGGCACCTTCAAATTGTTCAACAGTCAACCAATCAAATATTTATTAAGCACCTATGTGTCAGGCAGGCACTGTGCTAAGCTCTGGTGATAGAAATGACAGTCCTTGCCTTCAATAAGTTTACAGTCAGATGGGGAAGACAAAATGCAACTATACACAAAGAAGTCTTCTATGCTAGAAAGAAAAGATAAAAATTTAATCAATGGAAAAGACATAAAAGAAGATTCATTACCATGTACTTTGCTGATAACACTTTAGGATATAGCAGTGAACTTGGACTTCAAAGAGATGGACTTACATCACTGTGTGACCTTGGGCAAGTGATTTCATGCCACAAAGTCTCAGATTACTTCTTAGATGACTTAGATGACTTTTGAGAAGGTCCTTTGAAATTTTACTGAGTACTCCATTTTGAAGTCTTAAGACAGTGTTTAGAAGAAAGGATTTCAGAATCCTATTTGCTATTTCATCGAAGGTCTATTTTTTATTATCATCCACCTGTATATACCAAGTTGTACAATATCTCATGTTAAAATGAAATGGGGGCTTTTTACCTTTATTTTTCTCCACTCAAACTGAGATCATCAAACTCATTTTATTTATTCTATATGAGAATGAATTTTGGATTATCTGTCAAGGAAAAAAAACCTTTGATTTCCCCACTGAGGTGCAATATTATTCTCATTTAATAATGAATTACAATTTTCTCTCCCACTTTGAGATTTCTCCTATTAAACCCACTCCTTCTGCTTCCTTGATAGTTCTCAGACATGGTTTAAATACTTAAAGCTCTGCTTTCAAGATAGTAATTTCTGAACCTCATTTTTAATGACAGCAACAGTTCTATGAAAGTTCATGTGTATGCCTTGCTCCTTGCATTTTACAAGCACAAAGAAAATTAAATTTCAGAGAAGGTGCATATCCAATTACTAGGAAATGAGTTACAACAAAATGGCAGCAAGAGCAGCATAATAAAGGCAACCTCAATTAAAAGTTACAATAACAAAACAAAGAAGAATTCAATAGAACACATTAATAGCTCATTTCAAAACCAAGCTTAGTGTAAGTGGTTTTTCATTTTCATATACATGCTAAAGAATCACTTTAGTTAACAAGAGAAGGGTAGAGGGACCTTCTCTTTGATGTATGGGAATAAACTAGAATTCAGAGAAGAACCATTTTACAACAAATCTATCAAAACACCATGATTTGTTCAGTTAATGTGGAAGCTCTCTGGACAACTTTCCCCAAATTACACATATACTGGGTCTCCCAAAAAGTTGGGTCTCCACAGATTCTAGGGGTAACACTGTGGACCTATAGACCCAAAGTCACAAACCTCTACCTGATTTTCCAATTACCAATCAACCTATAAGTTCAATGAACTCTAAGGAAAAGCATTATTCATTTTTAAGATGGTATAGTAAGAACATTAGTCATAATAGATTTTACATACATACAGAGAGAGAGAGAGAGAGAGAGAGAGAGAGAGAGAGAGAGAGAGAGAGGAAAAGACAGTTCCCAACTTCTGATATTGCTGGGGCTATAAGTTCTTTCTCTTTTCATAGTATCTTCCCATGGTTCTTGAGTGCAGCACCACTGCTGCATCAGCTGCTTGGCTGGGCTGCCACCGCTGATCCTACATATATTCCAATTCTCTTCTCTGCTGTCAGCATAATATTGCCTTCTATAAAGATACTTCCTGTCTTAAGTGAATGATTCTCTATGTTGCTCTGGAGTATGTGTTTCTGTTGCCCATTCAATGCAGTGTCTCTGACAAATCACATACAAATCCTTTCAAAGCTTCAAGACTGATGTGGAGAGAAGGGGATAAAAATCCCCTTCTTACCACCCAGTCATGTCAATCTGTCTGACATGCAAACTGCTAGACAGGATGCTTCCCATTCCATTACCAGATACTATGACCAGTGTGTTGTAGGAAGAAAGAAAGTGCAACCCTTTCCTCTCTTCCAGTAGGATTCTCACTTTAGAACTTCTCACAGACTTGACCATCTTGAGCTACTCAGTATTAAGTTATTTAAAGCCCTCATTGGTATTGTTCTCTTCTTAAACTTTAAGGTAAGTATTCAAAAAATCTCTTAAAGAGATTTATCTTTACAATAGGTTTAACACACCTTTTTAATATCTTTTAATTATGGGTCTTCTATATCAACTGAAGAGAGAGTAGGGTTCACTTACATCAATATAGATCTGTCTTTAAAAAGTACCACAGACTGCCTATATGTATGCATTTTTAAAAATAATATGTCACAAATGCATGTGTACTTTAAAACGAATGAAAAGATAATCCTATCTACTTAGAGAAGGAAATACATTCAGGGTGCCAGAAGGACTAGAAGGTACTTTGAAATTAGAATACATAGTGTACAGCATTAAAGCTACATGGGTGATGAGGAGGGGAGGAGATAGAAATCTCCTTTCTACATGGCATGGCTCTTGTGCAGTGGGCTTTCATTCTATTTAATACTCAAACTGTTGGACAGGATGTTTCCAATTCTTCTTCATGACCTAATGTAGGGGAAGAAAGGAAGAAAGAGAATCCTTTCCTTGAGACCTTGGGCTAGTCACTGAACTTCACTGGTTCAATGTCTTCTTCCATAAAGTGGATATGATAATTTGAGTTATCAAGTTTTCAAAACTGCCAGGAGGAAAAGCATAAAATATTAAGTAAATGTGTGTTATTTTGTCATTAAAATAGCTCATATTATTATGCAGGATATAAAAATATCAGTTTCAGATTCCAGTATAAATCTCTCAATGAAGAAAAAAATGAAACACATTTTTCAATTTGAAAGTTAGCTTCCTCTAAGATAAAGACTTCCAAATCATGCCAAAATACTGCTCTATCACACTTTAAAATTATATCAAAAGCCTATATTTTCTGGGAAGTCTTACAGTCATAAGACCTTCACTCCATGGTTTCTATACTATCACTACTGCTCTTTTTTGTATCTTTGCTGCTTTTCCCCTTTCAGATTATAAGCTTTTCAGTAAAGGAGATTAGTTTGTTCTAAAATGTCACATGTATTTAGAAAGAATTAAATGATATGAAGTACTAAAATGCAGGGATTTTATACCAAATAGTTCCTCTGAAATAGAGGACACATTAAAGTATGTACACACACAGAAACACATTATATAATATATATATATATATATATGTATAACTATATATGTGTATATATGTCTAAAAATTGATTAGAGTGAAGATGATCCAGCTGATGCCCAGGAATGACCATGGTACAGTAATGCCATGAAACCATATCAATCATGATTGCAGTAGTCTAGTCTTGAGGAAAAATATGTTTTGGTCATCTGAGAAATAGTAATTGGAGAGCCTACCCTGATACCAATATGATGGTGTCCGTTCTATAGATGGCATAGTGGAAAGAGCACTGACATGGACTTTGAATTTCTGGGTTTGAGGAAAAGTTCTAAAGGTAACCTCATCATCATGGAGACTGATTCAGCTTTGATACCCAGCACCCTCAGTTCTATCTCCCCTCTGATTGAAGGGCTTGAAGGTAGAGTAATAAACACCTCTGCAAATGCGCCTTTAGAGTGGACTGAATTTTCCAGCTAACTTCATTTCACATCAGTTACTCTTGGTTTCAACTCCATGAGTCCCATGGTCCCCACTCTGCCTGCACAAAAATTCTGGAGGTCCTTTTCCAGTTTCCCAGTATACTATGCCATAACTAAGTACTATAATGTAAGAATAGCAACCATCTTATTTTATTCTATTTGTATATCTAGAGCATAGGACAATATCTGCCACATTATCAGAAGTCAATAAATTCTTTATCATTCAAAGTACAGTGGATGTAGGAGTGAGTTGGCTTACCAATGAAAGTAACAACAGTAGTAGCAGTAGTAGCTAATATTTGTATAGAGTTTTAAGGTTTGCAAAGTGCTTTAAATACTATTTCCTTTTATCCATACTACAATTCTGGGAAGTTGGTGCTACTATTACCACCATTTTACAGATAAGGAAACCCAGGCAAACAATTGCCCAGGGCTACAGAACTGGAAATTGGAACATCTGGGTTCAAATCCTACCTCTGACACATACTGGGCTTGTGATTCTGGGTAAGCCATATAATTCTCAGTGACCTTGGCAGTTCTCTAACACTAAGTTGTGGAGAAAGCTCTGACCTCTCATTGCTGGTGGGAGTTATATAGTATGATATATAGTATTTTTTGTTAGTATCAGCCACACTAATACCCACAACAGTGAAATTATAGATCCTAAAATTATTTAGTGATTCTTTTTGGCCTACTGATCCCAATTCTAGTGCATTCTTTTTATTAACTCCTGTTATCTCTAATAAGAATTTTCAGAATCTTAGTCATTTATTTAATTTCAAGGGGAAAATTGCTGTTTTTTTTTTAACTCTGTTTAGTTACTGGGTTACCATTATAAATACTTTCCTGCTAAGCATCAAGACTAAAATACTTTAGAAAAGTTCCTATCATTGGGACAAACTATGATGGGTCTCCACAAATGCATAGAATGTATAATTCTATAAATATAATATGGGCGTATTCCTTGTAGGCATGGGAGCACCAACCCAACAATATTGAGTTACCTGAGCCGGGTAAAAGAGACTGGAAGTGGCATTTGACTTTGTCTTCCTGACTTCGGGTAATATATGACTCAATGTCCATTATACCACATTTTTCCAAGGTATTACTTCAAAGCAACTCTTGCTAAACTATGGGAACTTTACAGAAACTGACAATGGTAAACATTTATTTGGAAGAACTCTATAAAATAATTCAAACCTAATTATAAGATGTTTAGTAAAAGTTATGTTTATAGCTCAGGGAATATAAATATATGTTGACTTTATTGCATACAATGTACAATGAGAATACAGGCGTGTTTAGAAATATGGCTAAAGACAAACATTATATCAAGAACACTGGAGATCTGCGCAGCGTCTGGGGCGCGAGCGGCTGCTGCCTCCTGTCAAGGACACGGGGATCGACACCCTCACAGCCACAGCTCGGAGGAGCGCGAGCCCTCTCCGCCGCCCATGGCCTCCCCATGCCTTCCTCCATCTTCACCGATGTGCCCCTGGCGCAGCCCGTCCTAGTCTTCAAACTCACCGTAGACTTCTGGGACGACCCAGATCCCCTCAGGGTCAACCTGGGAATGGGAGCATATCGCACAGATGAGTGTCAGCCCTGGGTTTTGCCAGTAGTGAGGAAGGTAGAACACCTGATTGCTAAAAATGACTCTCTTAACCATGAGTACTTTCCTATCTTGGGATTGCCTGAATTTCGAACCAATGCTTCCCGCATTGCTCTTAGGGATGACAGCCCAGCCATCAAAGAGAAGAGGGTAGGAAGTGTGCAAGCTTTGGGAGGAACAGGTGTTCTTCGAGTTGGAGCTGAGTTCTTAAGCAGGTGGTACAATGGAACAAACAATACAGCCACTCCTGGCTATGTGTCTTCTCCAACCTGGGAAAATCATAATAGTGTGTTTAATGCTGCTGGCTTTAAGGACATCCGTACATATCATTATTGGGATGCAGCTAAGAGAGGACTTGACCTTGAGGGAATGCTGAAAGATACGGAGAATGCTCCAGAGTCCTCTGTCTTTGTCCTTCATGCCTGTGCACATAACCCCACTGGCACTGATCCAACTCCAGCTCAATGGGAGAAGATTGCCTCTGTCATGAAGCGCAGATTTCTGTTCCCTTTCTTCGACTCAGCTTATCAAGGTTTTGGATCTGGGGACTTAGACAAGGATGCCTGGGCTGTCCGCTATTTTGTGAATGAGGGCTTTGAGTTCTGTGCTCAGTCTTTCTCCAAGAACTTCGGGCTATATAATGAACAGGTGGGAAACCTGACCGTAGTTGGTAAAGATGGTGATAACGTTCTGCGTGTCCTTTCCCAGATTGTGCGTGTCTTGTGGTCCAACCCTCCTGCTCAGGGAGCTCGGATAGTGGCCATTACCCTTTCCAACCCTGAGCTCTTTAAAGAGTAGAAAGAAAATGTTAAGACCATGGCTGACCGGATTCTGTTAATGAGAGCTGAACTCAGATCTCGCCTTGAAGCCCTTGGTACCCCAGGAACCTGGAATCACATTACTGAACAGATTGGAATGTTCAGTTTCACAGGGTTAAATAGTAAACAAGTGAAATATTTGATCAGTGAAAAGCACATCTACTTACTGCCAAGTGGCCGGATCAACATGTGTGGTCTAACTACAAAAAATCTGGATTTTGTAGCTACCTCCATCCATGAAACTGTCACTAAAATCCAGTGAAGAAGCACCAACCCAACCAGCACCACCAAAGCTGCTGTCTGTCATGTGTGTGTATCCCCTGCTTGCACAAACCCATTATCTATTTAGTGTAATAGTGACAATCAAAGGACTGAAATGACTAGTGGTGGGATACCAGTTTTTGAACTGACATGTTTTGAGATTGCCCGGGATAAGGGGCCATTTGGAAACCCATGCAGAATGAACATTTTTGATTTAAAGGCAAAAAAAGAAGAAACCCCATACTATTTTGATTATTATGTTAGTTAAGCATGTTGACCCACCCTCCTTCAATCAGTGTGTTCATAGTTCATTTTCTGCTGTGTGAATGTTGTAAAGGATAGATCATGTCAAATCATTTATTCCTGGAGCAAAATCTAACCCCAAAGATCAAGTCAGCAGAAGAGCTGTGTGATTATAGCCAAGAGAAATGCCATTAAAAAACAAACTTTAAAAAAAAAAGAACACTGGATACAGAAAAACTAATTGCTATTTCTCCACTAATAATATCTTATATAGATTATTTCTGCACATAGCTAGAAAAGACATATATTTGCATATTTTTCTGTAGGGGGAAAAAAGACAGCTTTCATCATTTTTTTGCTTTGGATAATTTTATCCTAACATGAATTTCATGTTAATTGACTCCCTCTACTGGTCAAAAACAGCACTTTTCAAAAAACCTTACTTTTTTTATTTTCAAAATTTCTATATGCAATCTAAACTCTAAAATTTTTCAGTTGCTTTAATGAAGTGAGTAAATGTCATTTAATAATATAGAAACTGACATTTTAATTAATACAAAGCTTAGGTGATCAGACATTGACATTCTGAATTAGAACAGAATGAAAAATAAAACTTGACTCCTACAAATCACAAATAGGAAGTGCAACAGATTCTTGTGCTGACATAAATAACAAGAAATCTTGCTAATAAAATGCAGAGAAACCTGTTTATACAAGGAAGACATAATTCACAAGTTAAGGGTCCTAAATACAGCACTGAAACCATTACTTCTTGCCATAAAAACTCAAGTCTTCTAATTAAAGATGACTGGAACATAAATAACATCTGATCAGTAAAAGAAGAGACTGAAATACATTTAAAATATTAAAGGAATTATTTGGAAAACAGAAAAATGCAACATATTTACTCAAAAGTATTTTAAGGAGAAGGAAAATTAAAGCATAAAGTATTACAAATTATTTAATTGAATTTTTAGTAATATCTCCTAAGGGATTTTGATCTTTCAAGATCACCTAAGGAGAAAACAAGAAAATATACACCTAAACTCCTTGCATTCTAGAAAAACAAAGTATAGCATTTGTAAAGACACTAGGCATTACGCTAGAATGTATGATACATAAGTATAATAGATTTGGCTTTAATCAATTAATAGACATGCCAAGTACCAATCTAGGTGCTGGGAAAATAAAGACAAAAATGAAGTCACCCCTATCCTAAAGAAGTTTGGTAATGCATGTATATGCACATGCATGTGTAAATATGCATATATATTGAAATGGTGGGTAGGTGTGTATTTACACACATATATACTTACCCACACATGCATTTAGGTATATGTGTTTGGTCAGATGTATGTATGTATGTATACATATATGTGTATGTAAGTGTGAGAATATCAGTAGGTGTATACTTTTTTATCTATACCATAGTCAAATATATAAATATTCACACATACACTATACATGCATAAATTTTGTTTTTGTTCAATCATTTCAGTCATGATTGACTCTTTATGACTCCATTTGGTATTTTCTTGACAAAGATATGGAATGGTTTGTCATTTCCTTCTACAGATCATTTTACAAATAAGGAAACTGAGGCAAACAGGATTAAGTGACAAGCACAGGTCATACAGCTTATAAGTGTCTGAGACTGGATTTGAGCTCAGATCCTCCTGACTTTAAGGCCATCATACTATCCATTGTGCCACTTAGCTACCCTATATATTTATATGTGTATGCACATATAATTATATTCAATGTATATACAAAATAAATAATTTGACAAGAAAGCTACCAGCAGCTTTGGTAAAGTAAATCTTTTCCCCATTTTTCAAATACATATACTTCACTAAACTATTTCAGTGACAGCTTTTTGTGATGTTTTAAGGTTGGGAATCTTGCCTCAAAAACTAACTTGCTTGTTCACATTAGTTATGTTTTTAAATGTGCATTTAGCTATATAATATATTTAATAGAATAATAATAATATTATGGGCTACAATGAAGTATTTTCTGGAAATTATCTTCGACAAGTGCAGTATCATCCTTTTGGTCACTCCTCCAACTTACATTCACAGGTTAGATTCTCTAGTTGTTGGCTACCCCAGGTTCAAGATACTCGGCCGATCTACACTTTTAAAATATTTTCTAGATCATGAGCCCTCACTGATGGATTTATCTTCAATTAGTTAGCTAGCATCATTAGATCAAAGCAAAGACATTTACTGAAATGATATACTAAGTGACAACATAAGACATGTGAATCTTCCTCATAAACCTGGGATTCAGTCTCCTAGAAATACAGTCATTGAGAAGAACACAAGCACACAGAATTCGTAAGTGAAGAGGCACAGAGGAAGCCTTGGTCTAGTCAATGTGTTTTGACTGCTGCTCCATTGGTCACTCCTGGATCTTAGGCAGATGGCCACTGCTAACAGTCATCTGAACCAATGGAGGATGAGAAGTGGAGAAGAGAGAAAAGCATGCCTGCCCTTAGCTACCCTCCATTAGAAGCACAGGCAAGAAAACACTGAATCTCAAGATTAGGTTCCTCTTCCATAAGTGATTCTTCTTGAAAACAAGATAGCATTATTCAGGACTAATTGAGGCTAGGTGAAGCAGTGGATAGAGAACTGGCCTTGGAATCAGGAGGATGGGAGTTTGAATCTAGCTTCAGACATTTACTAGCTGTGTGACCTTGGACAAGTCACTTAATCTCAATTGCCCAGCCTCCAGAGCCATCTCTAGTCATTCTGATTCATATCTGGTTACTGGACCCAGATAGCTCTGAAGGAGAAAGTAAGCTGGTGACTTAGCACAGCTTCTTTAATTCAAATCCAATCATTGTGCTTGTCATGGCATCACCTCTCTAATGTTGTGGTCTTCTTCAAAAATAAAGGACAAAGGAACATTATTAATAATTCCACCATTTCTCACTTCTTCACACAAAGTTTTTAAAACTTCAACTATCTAAAAATGGTCTTAAAGGCTCTCAAGAGCAGGATGTTTCTTTTTTGATATATATCATTTAGCTGATATCCATTCTGGAAGAGAAACTAAATTTTTAAGACTTTGTAATAAAAATGAAATCATCAAGAAAGTATTCTCACTTCATCATAACACAGCAAAACTCTTTGCCACCTGGAAAAGTCCTTTTCCCCATCTTAAAGTGTTTTCTAGATAGGGGAAAAAAATCAAGGCTAGGCAGAGAAACTACATATAAGTGTTTTTCACATACACATATGTGAAAAAAATGATTTACAGACTGTTGATTTTATCATTTAAGAAGAAATGGTCACTCCTTTTTAGACCATATCAATGTTTCTGATATGCTGCTATCTTCAGTAATCATAAAGTCAAGGGCATTGGTGAATTAGAAAGGAGGAATAAGAAAAGTAATGGCAAGGCCAATTCTTTCTGCCATCATCTCACTTCTGGGACTCTGAAAGGACCTTCTTGGCCCTGCTGTTTATCAAGGAAAAATAAATTATTCATGACCAAATGTGAATACTGATCAAATAGCTTAAGGAAGCTAGGTTTTTATATACCATGACTGTCAGCAACATAAACAGGTCAGAAGTAGGAACAAGAAGAAATCCTTCTACCTGTACTCCCTGCTGGCTCACAGATGTTTGATAGGCACCATACAAAAGCATATGGTCTCCAGTGACCACACCCATCTCAGAGTTTGCTTCAGAAACTGGGAAAGCAAGAATGTGTAAGCACAAGAGAAAGAAGGAATGGCAGCCGCAACAATAAACCCCGGGGATGTTTGCTCTTACCATACAACACTTTCATTCTAATTACAGTTTAAAGGAAATTAGTTCACTTTCTATGTTTGTCTAATTTTTTCCAGGTAGTTATCCTGAAAAGAAAAGGCATCTTATTCCTAATTTGGATCCTTGCTGGATCATAATCCAGGGAATTCTCTGCTATCCATACTGGAATTCTGCCCTTTACTAGGAAAGATATATCTCCCTGGGGATGGTCTCTAAACCCAGAATTTTATTTTGGCTGGCTGTTCATGAGATCAGGGTCACCTCAGTAGGGACCCCATTATTCTGTCTATAGGTAGCAGGATTGTAAACAGAATTGACCTGACATATTTCAGGGGGGGCAGGGGATGGGGGCAGTCTCTGGGGAAATCTGATCCTAAGCTAAGCCAAGCAGAATATTGTTTGAATGTGTTGCTATAAAGATAGAACTCAAGAAAGTCTCTCACTCTCCTAGGACAAGAATAGAAAAATTACAGAAGCAGATTTTTACTTTATCAAAATAAACTTAGTCCCATTCATCACTAATAGGAAGGACTCAATAAGTATTTGTTTAAATATGTATTAAATAAGGATTGGTACAGGACTGTAATTTCATAGAAAGAGGAAATTCTCAAATCAGAAAACTCCCTCTATCAAATATTCAAATTTTGTCACATCTTTCTTGCTAGGTATGTGTGTGTATGTATATTGTTGTACTTTATGCCACAATACCTTGGTGAAGAAAAGTCAGATTTAACAGTAAAATAGCAACCTGATCCTTACCCTAACAAAATGTTCCCATCTTAATCAAAAGATCATAGACCTAGAGGGTCTAATGATGGTTGCCTTGTACTCTTATATTATAAATTTATAGTACAGAGCTGAAAGAAGCTCTGGAGATAATCTGGGCTAACTCAGTTTACTCATCCATGTTGTTGTTCTTCTTCTTCTTTACCTCTTTTAACCATGTCTGACTCTTTGTGACCCCTTGTAGGGTTGTCTTCATAAAGTGGTTTAAATTTGCTTTTCTAGCTCATTTCTTACAGATGAAGAAACCGAGGCAAGGGGAGTTAAGTGACTTGCCCTGGGTCATACAGCTACTAAGTGTCTGAATCCCAGTACATAGAGCAAAGAATTCCCTCGGTAATGGTCCTAGAGGCCCAGTCTCCTCATTTTCAGATGGAAAAAGCTAAGGTGAAACAGATTAGGCAATTTGCTTTAAATGACACACCGTTTCAGAAGCATCATTTCAGAAGCAACCTTTACTCTTTCCTCCATACAGTGTGTCCTCTTTCTTCTTCCCTCCTTGGAAATCACCTCCCCAAGTCCACAAGCATCTATTAATTTCTTACTATGGGTCATGCCCTTTACTAAGCAGTGGGGAAGCAGAGTCAGGAAAGAACATGGTTTGACCCAATTATCCATGGCTAGATGGGTTTATGAGCACAGGGGACCTTCAGAAACTCAATATCCCAGTCAGATGGAAGTTAAACACATCAGATTCAGGGCTACCTCTACTTGCTTGGAAGACCCTCCCCATTTCTTCATGACCCAGTTCAAATTCCATCTATGAAGAATTAATTCAAATACCCAGCCTCACATGCCTCTTTCCTGAACTCCAAGAACAGCAAGAGTCTGAAAAGATCCTTGAGAGTCATTTAGTCTCCTGCTACCTTGCATTGTTAATTCATAGGACCATAGATTGAAAGCTGAAAGAGATTTTAGAAAGCATCCAATCCAATTCCCTCATTTTATAAATGATAAAAGGGGGAAGATGTGACTTGCTCAAAAGTCTCACAAATAATGATGGTTGCCTTTTGCTCTTATATAATAAATTTACAGTTCAGAACCGAAAGAAGCCCTGGAGGAGATAATCTAGACTAACTCCTCGTTTATCCATCCATGTTGACATTGTTGTTCTTTGTCAGATTTAATCGTATCTGATTCTCTGTGACCCCAATTAGGGTTTAGCATTTGCTTTTCTAGTTCACTTCCAACAGATGAAGAAACTGAGGCAAAGGGAGTTAAGTGACTTGCCCAGGGTCACACAACTACTAAGAGTCTGAGGTCATATTTGAACTCAGGAAGACAAAGCTACCTGACTCCAAGTCCAGCACTCTATCCACTGTATCACCAAGCTACCCTGCTTATCATCCACAGGTGAGTTTAATTAAAAAAAACCTCACAAGTAGACTAATCAAGACATCAACTCAGACTCCTTGATTCCAAATCCAGTATTTTTTCTTTTGCATGATAATGAACACTTAAGTGTCACTTAAGTCAACTTTTTAAACTTGATTAAATAAATCATGCAACAAATCCCTTTCCCCTCCTCCACTAAAAAAGTTACTGAAGAATGACTGTAAGCAATACTTCATATTCCTAGATACTAGGGTTACCCTCCTGTTCATAGATGATATTTATTTTGTATATATCATCTAGATTCTCCCATTTATATGCTGTTTACTCTCTAGAAGACAAGTAGGGATCATTTCATTTTTGTCTTTATATGTCCAATATGGCACCTTCCAGAATGAAGGCATTTAATATGAGACAGATCCATTCATCACATTCCCCACATACACACATTACAGTGAGGTGTTAATTACTTAAAAGAAGAAATAGTTTTGGGACAGTTTCATTTTTTTTCAGCAGTCTTCATATTTGCTTGCTTTTATTGATGCCAATCTCACTAGTTAAGTACCAAGCAAAATAAGTAAGTCCTTAATGCTTGTTAACAATTGTCTAAGAGGATTTGACTTTGACCAGATTGTGTAGGTTTCTCCACCTTTGGTCTGATCTGAATCTGCTGAGTCAAAACAACATATTATAGTCAGGTTAATAGACAGATGGAGAAATACCCCCTTGGAACCACAATTTACAAATTGTGGTTTACTATGAATTTCAGTTTTAGGATCACTCATACATAAAAGTTGCAAGTATATAAACTTTGTCTCTGGTGATCTATTTCTTCATGGAAATGTTTGCCTGGATCCAAATAATATACAAATGAATTTTTAGAACATAATTGGTATTGGTAAACCATTGGTAACCAAGAACCACTTTATTATAATCAAAGAAAATGCAATTCATATCACATACATAGTACCAGAGTCCACTAAACTAGGAAACTTAAAAAAAGAAAATTATATATCTGGAAGTTTGTAGACAGAGGGCAGTATGCACAAGCCAAAAGTACAAGTAGACAGCTACAGACTGATTTAACTTAAAATAAAAAAAAATCTTGCTGTCTTTAATTAAATTAAGGTGACATCTTTGTTGGAAATGGATTCATAATCTCAACTCTTCAGTTGGATAAAATGAGGATGACCTCTGTAAATTCATATGACTTCAAAACAAGAGGAAGCAGTTTTTCAATATATTAAAAAACATGATTTTGGTAAGATGTTAATCCTTTAAATCAATAAACAGGTGCATCAAAAGTCAATATTCTTTGATAAGAGAATGTCAACTGGAGTATAAAAAAGTAAGCAGTCAAAAATGATAATCTTCTCATGCAGTCATATTGCAAATGTGGAAAATTTATTACCAAAGTAATTTATGCTGAAGCTCAAAGAGAATTAAGAATTAAATCTTCAGCAGATGATTTTGAATTGATTATATAAGTCTGCCTAGGAAAGTAGAACATTCTGGTAAGAAGATAATGCGCATTAAAGAGTAATTAGAGAGGCCTTTTTAAAAACTATAACTTAAATTTTAAGTACCTAATTAACAAATAAAATTACATTAGCCTAGTATAAAAAATACTTATTTAACTCATGGAAAGTGGGATATAGAAATTCCCTACGGCTTTTCAAGTTGGTTGATCCTCAGGTACTACTGAACCAGAAAAGAATTAAGAGTTACTTTTCCATTAAGAACAAGAAATGCAAAACTAATACATTCTCTATGCCATGTTCCCAAAACAATTTTTTTCTTTTTTAAAAAATGGAAAGGTGAAAAGTAAAATTATAATCTTTTGTGAAAAGATACAAATTTATTTTTTCTACAGGCAATTCTTAAATTTAACAAATAACTTGGGAATAGCCCCAAAGAACAAATGTAAATCAAATTCAGAGCCTTGCTCCCGGACAGGGACAACTTCTCTTTGTCAATCCATATCACTACAGAATGAAGGACATGATGATGATAAGAGATGACATCTCATGTGTGCAGATACTGAGTGGCACCCTGCTCACAAATAATAAGCATATTCCCATTCCTCGGTGCATTACAGGTTAAATAGGCATATATAGGTGACCTTAGGAGCTTTGACACAATTTATAACTTAGATTAATAGACATCTAGTAACTTTGAGTCTGGGTATCAGACATTCGATAACTTTCCATCTTTTGGTTTGGGTTAAATAAAAAGTGAGGGTCTGGGTGGTGATTCCTCTATGTAGTTCAAAATGACACCAGAAGATGATGAAAAGTTAGTAAAGGCTGGGAGAAAGGTAATGATGACGACAAAAAAAATGATAACAACCAGGACCTGGAAACAACAGCAACGAGAACAACAAGTAAGATAATAACTAGTACTTATAAAGCAGCTACTACGCAGACCCTGACCTTAACATTTTAAAAAAATATTACCTCATAGATATTATCTCATCAAGCAAAGTAGTCTAAGCTCAGGGAAAGGTCAAAGTGAATAGTGTACCACATAAAGAAAGAATTAAGGATTGAAACAAGGGATTGGTCCTAATACCATCCACTTTATCTAGATCCGAAGTGGCAATGGCACTCAGACTACAAAGGGGACAGGATCAAATGTGGAATACCAAATAAGAGAGAACTAGCCCAAGCACAAAACTGCAATCCAAGTATTGTGATGGAAAATGTGATTCTAAAAAAAAGAAAAATGTTTACCACAATTTAGAAATACAATGAGTTAAGTGAACAACTGTAATTTTGTCACTTCTTTGCCTATACTTACTCTCTCAATTTCTTTCTCTTGTTTTATTGTTATCACTAGCACTTACAGAGCCATATAAAATATTAGTGGTAATAATGAACATTCTTGCTTTACCTTGATCTTATTAGAAAGTCCTCTAAGAGGTGCAGTTGGGTAGCATAATGGATAGAGCACCAGCCCTGGAGTCAGGAGGACCTGAGTTCAAATTTCAGTCTCAGACTCTTAATAATTACCTAGCTGTGTGACCAAGAGCAAGTCACTTAGCCCCAATGCCTTGTCAAAAAAAAAGTCTTGTACTTTATCTCCAAGAAATATAATGCTGGTAAATGAAGGAATAAAAATAGATAAAGAAAAGAATCATTTGTTACAAATTATAAGATGGTTTATTTAATCCTTGAGAGTCAATTAAAATTAACTAAAACAATTAATAAATTTAGCACATTTTGCAAAATAAAATAAATCGTACTTAATCATCAGCTATTTTGAGTGGCAGAATGAATAGAATACCAGACCTAGAATTGTAAAGACCCTAGCTCAAATTTAGCCTCAGATAGCTCCTGTTTGACCTTTAACATCTGTCTTTCCTCAATTTTCTCTTTGCAAAATGAAAATAACAATAGCACCCATATCCCAGGGGATATTGTGAGGATAAAATCAGATTATATTTGTAAAGCACTCATAAACCAAAAATTTAAAGACTAGCTATCATAGCCATCGTTATATAATTATTTACAACAAAAGCAGACAAAAAATTCATTCAAAATTACACCTGAAAATATGAATTATCAGTAATGTCAAACAGGAACTATATGACTACAACTAAAACACCTCTTTTATAGAAAGAGCTGTTCTAAATAATTGGTATTAATAATTGATATTAATAACTTGTGACCTGAGTCAATATAATAAAAATGACAGTTACCAAAATCAGTTTACAGATGCAATATCACATTAATAAAAATAGTAAAGTGTTACTTTATAGAACTAGTGGAAAATAAAAAAATTAATTTGAAATAAAAAGATGAAGCATCTCAATAGAAAAAATAACAAACTTAAAAGTTAGAAGGAAGGGGTGTCTAGCAGTACCAGTTTTCAAACTACACTACAAAATCAATAATTATCAAAGCTGTGAACTTTAGAAGTTGATCACTGAAAAAAAATGTTGATCACTGAAAAAAAATAAATATATAAGACTCAGAAACCATTGAAAATAGTAGCATTGTGTATAGTAATCTCAAGGATTCCAACTAAAGGAGCAAGGGTTCACTATATTCAGTGAACTTTTCCAAAACTTGGAGAGGCAGTCTGGCAGAAATTAGTTTTAGACCAACATCTTATATCATATATCATGATGATCCCTAATTGAATACATGACTTAGATACAATAGGTCATATGACAAAAATCATTGAAACAGGAATGCAGTTACTTTTTTAAAAATTTAATTTTCCCCCTCCAATTTCATTTAAAGGAGGCTTTCAACATTCATTTTTTGTTATCATATTTTTCACCCTTTTTCTTCCCTCCTCCATCCCCATGACAGTAAGAAATATGATTGAGGTTATACATGTACACTCATGTTAGACATTTCCATATTAGTCACATTGTGAAAGAAGAAATCAAAACAAAAGAGAAGAATCTGTAAGAAAGAAAAAAACATACACTTTTTTAAAAAAAATGAAAATAGTATGCTTTGGTCTACATTCAGGTTCCATATTTCTTTCCTGGATGTGAATGGCATTTTCCACCACAAGTCTTTGTCTTTGATTATTATATGGCTGAGAAGACCTAAGTCTATCATAGACAATCATTTCATATTCATAACTATTAAGATGTACAATGATCTCCTGATGCTGCTGACTTCACTCAGCATCAGTTCAAGTCTTTCCAGGGGTTTTTCTGAAAACTACCTGAAATCTACCTATGAATCATGATTTTTCACAGAATAATAGCATTTAGTCATTCTCTAATTGATGGAAATCCCCTCAATTTCCAGTTCTTTGTCACTACAAAAAGAGTTCCTAAAAATATTTTTGAAAATATGGCTCCTTTTCCCTTTATATGATCTCTTAGGGATACAGATCTAGTAGTTGTATTGCTGGATCTAAGGATATACACAGTTTTATAGTTCTTTGGGCATAATTCCAAATTGTACTCCAAAATAGTTGGATCAATTCACAACTGGATGGAGCTATTTTTTACCATTATGGAGAGAAGAGTTATTAACTATAAACAGCATTAAAAAGGATAATGAGATAAAATAGATTTGTTGTTCAATCATTCAGGTGTGTTCAACTCTTCATGACACAAGACCATAGCCTGCCAGGCCCTTCTATCTTCTACTCTCTGCCAAATTATGTTTAAGCTCATGTTTGTTACTTCCATGACACTATTTATCCATCTTATCCTCTGCTATCCCCTTTTACTTTTGCCTTCAATCTTTCCCAACATTAGGGTCTTTGCCAAGAGTTCCATATACTCTTCATGTAGCCAAAGTATTTATCCTTCAGTTTCAGTACTTGACCTTTCAGTGAATAACCTAAATTAGTTTCTTTAAGCATGTAGTGATTTAACCTCGTTACTATTCAAGAGACTCTCAAAAATCATCTATAGTTCAAAAAGGGGCAATTCTGTGATGTACAGTTTTGTGTATGGACCAAATCCCACAATTATACATTACTATGAAATAAAACAAAACATAGTTTTGATTCTCCAGAACTTTGTCAGCAAGGTGATGATGCCTCTGCCTTTTTATATGCCATCCAGATTTGGCATAGCTTTCTTTCCAAGGTACAAGTATCTTTTAATGTCTAGCTGCAATTGCCATGTGCAATTACAATCTTTGAGCCTAAGAATTCAAATCTGACACTGCTTCCTTTTCTTCTCCATTTATTTGCTAGGCAGTGGTTGGGCCAATTGCCAAGATGCTAGGTTTTTATTTTTAACGTTAAGCTTCAAGACAGCTTTCACAGTCTTCTTTTTCACTCTCACAAAGAGTTTATTAATTTCTTTTTATTTTCTGTCATTAGAGTGGCATCATCTGCATATCTTGACATTTCTCCCAGCAAACAATTTCAGTTTTTGATTCATTCAGCCTGTCATCTCATACTACATATTTGCATATATGTTAAACAAATAAGGTGATGATATACAGCCTTGTCATACTCCTTTTATTTAAACCAATCAGTCATTCTATTTGGTTCTAATTGTTGCTTCTTGTCTTACATACTAGCTGGAAGACAAAATGATTAGGTACTCCCATTTCTTTGGGGACTTGCTATATTTTGTGGATACACACAGTCAAAGACAATGAAGTAGGTATAGCAGAAATAGCTATTTTTCTGTAACTCCCTTGTTTTCTCTGTATTTCAGTAAATGTTGGCAATTTGGTCTCTAGTTCCTCTGTCTCTTAGAAAATCAACCAGTCCTTGTGGAAATTCTTGCTTCATATGTTGCTGAAGGCTAACTTAGCAGAATCTTGCACTTAATCTTGCTAGCATGTAAAATGAGTTCAATTTTTTGGTAATTTGAACATTCTTTGGCATTGCCCTTCTTTATGTTTGGGACATAAACTAATCTTTTCCAATCCAGTGGCCACTGTTGTCCTTTCCAAATTTGCTATCATATTGAATGAAGCACTTTAACGGAATTATCTTTTAAAGTTTTAAATAGCTCAGCTGGGATTCCATAAAAATAGATACTATGACTAACTAAAATTGAAAAAAAGGTTTCACATAAACTAAAATAACAAAGTTTGAATTAGAAATTAAATTGCTAAAAAATCTTTGTAAAACATTTTAAGGATAAAAACCTAACATTTAAGATAAACAAGGAATTGATTATAATTGAACAAGAGCCATTCCCCAGTAGGTAAATGCTCAAATAATATGAATGGATAGTTCTCAAGTAATTATTGATTTATCAACTATCATGGGAAAATGTTCTCCATCACTAAAAATTTGAGAAATGAAAATTAAAACAACTCTGAGTTTCCATCTCACAAATTAGTAAAGATGACAAAAAAAGGAAAGCAACAACTATTTAAGGGGAAAATGTTGAAGATATATAATAACAAACATATATACATATATATATATATATTTCCCCTAATCCTCTTCAACTATAAAAATATCTAGAACAAGGAATGCAATTATTTATTACAGATAACCCCCAATTTCTCTTGAAGTCATTTAAAGCTACTGTAATATTTTAGCCAAACCAGTTCTAGAAACAAGTCCAACTAATTAAGGTGAAGGATGCTTCAATCTTTCATTCAGCCCTGACTTCATAGCTTACTAGTTCCATTAATATATACTTCAGAGCCTTCGTGGAAGTACAAAGTAATAAAAGGGAGTCTCAAATTTTTCTTTTGAGTAGAAAAATGACATGTTAAGAAAAGACTTTTTCCTTCATCATAGCTATCAGGTATCTCTTTTACAGAGAGGGTTTTTTAAACCCCAGAAATCATCAGGTTCATACATTTTAAGGTATTTCAGAACTGAGTAAAAAGTTATCAGTTTGAGACAAATGTTGGTCATTTTAACAATAAGGAATGAGAACTTGTATAAGATGCTTTTAGTGCAAAGACAGTGAAATATAGTTGGGGTTATTTTTAGTCTAACCTCAAAGATGCATCTAAGCACATGTCTGATGGGAGGAAGAAAGAGAAGAGAATAGAATAAGTGTTTACTATATGCCAGTCACACTGTTAAGTTAATTTTATAACTATTGTCTCATTGGATTCTCACAACAACTTTGAGTTGTAGATCCCAATTTACAGTTGAAGAAACTGAGGCAGTCAGGTGTTATTTGTCAATTAAAAACACTTTTTTCAATTACATATATAGTTTCAACATTCACTTTTATAAGATTTTGATTTTTTTTCTCCCTCTCCCTGTTCTCTCCCCTTTCCCCAAGATAGCAAATAATCTGATATAAGCTGTATATGCACAATCAAATTAATCGTAATGTTGTAAAAGAAGAATCAGAACAAAAGGGGACTCAAAAACTTGAAAAAAGAAAGAATGCTGAAAAGTATCTTTGAATGTAATTGTAAAATAAATAAATAAGGGGGGAAAAGGAATGAAAGGGGAAAACCATGAGAAACCTGAAAAAACTGACAACAGTGTGCTTCAAACTGCACTGAGTACATAAATTTTCCCTCTGGGTGTGGATAGCATTTTCCATCATGGGTCTCTTGGAACTGTGTTGGATCACTGATTGCTGAGAAGAGTTAAGTTTATCACAGTTGATCGTTGCACAATGTTGCTGATACTGTATACAAGGTTCTCTTGGTTTTGTTCACCTCACTCAAAATCAGTTCATGTAAGTCCAGGTTTTTCAGAAATCTGAGTGCTCATCATTTCTTATTGCACAATAGTATTCCATTACATTTATATACCACAGCTAGTTTAGCCATTTCCCCAACTGATGGGTATCCCCTCAATTGCCAAATCTTTGCCACAACAAAAAAGAGCAGGTGGGTCCTTTTCCCATTTTTATGATCACTGAAAGACAATTTTATAGTGAAGACAACATCAATGTTTTATCAATAGCTTCAGCAGCAAGGTTACAGGGCAAAAAATATGCTTGAACAAAATGGCAGTCTATAAACAAAATGGTATAATTTCCATCCCTGATGTCATAACACTTTAGCAATCATCATATCCTATAGTCCTATTTTACAAATCAAGAAAGTAAAGGCTCCCAAAAAGTTAGAGGGAGTTCATGATCACACAGCTAGAAGAGTTGATATTTGAAACCAATAATTCAGACTGCAAATCTAATGTTTTTCCACTACCTCAATTCCCCTAATCAACATCTCTTTTATCAGTGGAAGAACCTGAGGCCAAGAAGGCTTATGTAACTTAATCAAGTGAAACAGCTCAAGTGGCAGTTCTACCAATTGAACTCAGGTCTTCCAACTCCAAAATCCCCATGGGGATCATAGACAGTTGAATAAGAGTGTGGAAGACCATCTACTCTAATCCTCTCCCTTGCCAGATGAGGGCAGAGAGAGAGACATAAAAGGAAGGCAGAGAGAGACACAAAAGACTCAGTAATTTAACTGGAGTCACTCAAGCCTTCCTGACTCCAAGTTCAGGCTTCTTTTTTTTACTACCCACCTGCCTCAAAGTATTCAGTCCAAAATACTTCTCTGGGGGAACATTATAATGATTATAATATGTGGGCATTGGCAAAGTAAGTGCACATGGATACAATTCTGTTAAGTCTGAAATAGTTTTCTGGAAGGATTTTTCCCATTTTGAATATCAGTAAATTCCCAGAGCTTCTAAGAAGGGCCTTGACACTAATTCCTCTACAAATACCACTATATTCTTTAACACCCTACCTCTATGTAATTTTCATGAAAGACTAACAGATGGGGAGTCAGTGAAACCCCCATGAACATTTCACTCAGCTGTAAACCAATTTTAGTTAGAGCCAGGGCAGAAGGGTTTTGAGGCACTGTGCCATAGAGACATACACCAAGGCCCTAGGCACAGGGAAATTAAGCATTGTGGTCAAGGCCCTTGCCTGCCCCACTCCTCCTTCTTTCCTCTCTCCCTAATAACAAGCCATGTTTTGGCAAAAAGCCATCATGATTCACAGCAGGGTTGACCGTAAAAATGCATTTAGCACCATTCAGAGAATATCCTAAATTAACCCAGGGAACTGGCAGCTGACCGGATACTTCAAAGTGGATGGTCCATTGGCATCTCAAACTCAACATGTCCAAAACAGGACTCACTGTCTTCCCCTATAATCCACCCAATCCTTCCAAATTTTCCTATTTTTGCCAAGGGCCCCAGCAATCCTTTTTAGTCATCAAAGCTCTTCTTAGTATGTTGTCCAGTCCTTTTTGGTTGTGTCCAACTCTTCAGTTGTATCCAATTCTACCATTTAGGCTATGCTTGGAAAAGATACTGGAGTAGTTTGCCATTTCCTTGCAGCTCATTTTACAGATGAGGATACTGAGGCAAATGGGATTAAGTGACTTGGTATCTCAAAAGTAGTGTCTAAGGTCAGATTTCAACATGGGAATATGAATCTTCTTGACTCCAGGCCCAGAACTCTATTAACTGAGTCACCTAACTGCCTCTTCCTTAGCAAGGTCTTGTCTTATCATTCCAGTTCCCTTTACACACTCTACAATCCACCCAAAGAGGCTTACTTGCTATTCCTCACACACAACACTCCATCTACCATGCTAATGCATTTTCACTAGTGGCTCCTCAGTCCTGGGATACTCTTCCTCCTTACTTCATTCTCTGATAATCCTTGGTGTCTTTTAAGATTCACTTAAATGCCAACTTCTGAAAATGAATTTTTCCTGTAAGTCACCTTTACCAACTCTTTTGTAGGTATTCTTCTTATACCCCTTTTTATATACAATGGGTACTGGTCAATAAGAGACCAGTTCTTATGGATATGTGCAATATGTCCCCCATGTGGACTTCAGAGTATACAAAGATATTCTGACTGTTCCCCTTCCTGTGTGGTGAAGAAAAGGTCTTTGGGGTAGGGGAATATGCAATGAGCTAGATCCAAGTGTATATTCAAAAGGCATTCACCAGAAAAAGCAAACTCTTTTTTCCTTATGAACTATATTTGTAAGGACCGGACTCTTGCTGGCCAAACCTCTATTATGTATACATAGCATTCCCCCTTTGGAATAGAAGCTTATTTTGGCTAGGACATAACTTTGCTTTCTTTCTTTATCCTTTGCATTTGGCACAGGTAAATACTCAAAAGTCCCAACCACAGAATAAATACTCAAAAGATGCTCATTGACTGGTGAAAAAAATTACAGAGCCAGTGTTGATTTTTCGTAGTGGAGGGAGTTCCCTTAGTCAAAAAAATTACAATTCCAAATCAAAAAAGAAAAATAAAATGATCTCTAACTTACAAATGATACAGGTAATAGGAAGAAACACAGAAATACAATGAATATGATGATATATTTAAAGTCAAAAGAACCTGGGTTTAAATCTTAGTTATTTCATTCATGCTCTACGGGAATTTGGAAAGTCTAAAAACTGAATGAATCTTTTCCCCCTTTTGCTCTTTACAAATAATTACATCACCTTCATTTCTAAATGTATCAACTACCACTTTCCCACCTACCCCCTCCCATCTACTGATGAAACCATTCATTACTTTAAAAAGGAATTTTAAAAAAACAGGCAAGTAAAACTAACTACCACATCAACCACTTATTAAAGGCACTCTTCTCCACTCCCACCCTACTCCCATAGCATGCCACCTCTGGAGAACAGGGTCAGAGGTACATTTTCTCATCTCTTCTTCAGGAACAAGTTTGGCGATTGCAATTAAATTACATTCAATGAAAACTATGACTTCTTTTTGCCCTATCATTTTGCCATCATCTCTTTCAGAACAGAGGGAGACCATAAAGACCACTTTGGTTTTGTTTGGGATGTTTTTTTTTTTTTGGCTGGTGGCCAACCTTCAGATACATGAGCAGCAAGGGAGGTCAATGGGTTCTGTAGGTAGAGGGTAGGATATCAGATGGGCAGCCTGCACTAGGATGTCAATATAATGTGTAGTCAAAAAAAAAAGACCATGACATCAGGAAAGTGATATCATGATAAGCATTTGAAATGAATTTGAGGGGGGGGCTGTGCTAAGTCAACAGCCTCACTTACTCTTCCAGAGCCATCTAGGTTCAATGGCTAGATATGATCAGGACAACTGGAGATGGCCCTGGATGAGAGGCAATCAGGGTTAAGTGACTTGCTCAAGGTCATATAGCTAGTAACAGTCAAGTGTCTGAGGTCAGGTTCAAACTCCTCTCCTCCTGTTTCCAAAGCCAGTACTCTACTGTGCCACTCGGCTGCCCTGAACTAGTATGAATGGAAAAGGTGGCACACTGCACATTGGGTGGATTCCCTGTACCACCACCCAGCATAAGAAAACACTGGCAATCACACTGATGAGAGCATAGCCTCGCTGAAATACTGAAGCATTTGGTGACCTTAGACAAGTCGATTCATCTTTTTCTCATGGCCCTAATTTTCTAAACTGTGAAATGATAGAGTTGAACTAAAGAAACCTTTTGGCTAAAGCTTCTTCTAGCTGAAGTTCCTTTCTGCTCTAAATCATATGCTGCTGTGACAAGGGAACATTGCTACTGATAACAAATGGCTGAAGATGACTTTTCTGTATGAAGCAGTTTGAAATTAAGACAACAGCCTAAAGTCTTTCTCGGAGATATAAATGAACCTCCTATCTGCAACTGATGACTCACATATTATTCACTTTGTTCTACCCTAGAATATATCTAGGTGGGAGAGAAGGGGGACTTGAGGTAGTTCCATTGCCGAGGAGCATCAACCTTGAAAATAAAATGAGACAGATGATTTGGGCAAGACTAATTTCTGAGATAATGATCAGATGAGGAATTTTTATGAGGAGAGAATTAAGATCAGGTTCCTAAGGCCCAAACTAGTAGGAGCTGCAGTTGCCCACTGGATGCAACTGTCTTCTCTGGGATGTCTTGCTGCTGCCTAAAATTCATTAAATCTGTAAGTGATTCATTATCTTTTGCACCATGACCTAGTTCTCTTTCTTACTTTACTATTTCTGTCAATGGCATCACCATTATTAGCCCAGTTTCCCATTTCTGAATCCTTGGGGGGAGTCTTTGGCTCTCCCTTCTTCTCTTCACATATTCAATTAGTTAAAAAGTTTTGTTGCTACTACTTTTTCCAGTAACTCCCATCACACCCACAGCTTCTCCTCTATTCATTCCTAAAACAGACATTCACAACAACTTCCTAACATCTTTCCTTCTCTACTTTTTTCTTTATTCTGTGCCATCCTTTACACTGCTGCCACACTCATCTCCTTGATGCTTTTGGCACTTTTGACCAACCAATTGTCTAACAGGAAACTCCTAGGGAAGCCTGGAAAATTTCCACTTCTAACTCCCATCCATAACCACCTCACAGAAGTTCAGATTCCAGGGTTTAGCAGAATAAGGTATACACAAATCTCCCCTTTTCCTACCCAAGTCCCTGTTGTCCAGTTCCTACCAAAAGTTCTATACCCTGTCCCAACTGGATTTTGACTTGCTTCTTCTCCTTGGTCAGAAATAATCCAGAGCCCTGCTTCTCCATATTTAGGACTGCTGTTCACTTTTTCAAAAGTAATTGCTCAAGAAATGGCCTATCTTCTCTCTTGGTAAAAAGTAGGTAGGGACCTATTGCAATCTTTCCAGTGAGTTGAAGGGCTTCACTGCCATTGTTGCCTATGGTCCATTGAGTCTTATATGTCCTACAGACACTCAGAAAGAATTGTCCCTAACGATTTCTGGGATTTGTCACCAGCAGCCCTAATGTAGTCTAAGGACCTCTAGACTTTTCATGTCTTCAGCTGAACCTTTCAAAAATGCACTGTCTTCCCTAATCAGAATGTGAGCTTGGTGCAAACAGGGACTGCCTCGTTTTTCTATCTTTATCTCAATGTACAGTGCTTGGTAAATACTAAGTACTTAACAAATGATCTTGCCTCTATCTATCCATCAGCTTAACTTCCTTCTGCATATTTTCTCATTCTTTGATTTCCTAACAGTGCTGTCTCTGCCCTTCTACTCTCTCTCTCTCTCTCTCTCTCTCTCTCTCTCTCTCTCTTTTCCTTCCCACCTTCTCTATCCCTTTTCTTCCTCTTATTCCCCCCTTTTCTTTCCTCTCTTCCTCTCCTTCTTTCTCTCCCCTCTCCCTTTTTCTCTCTTCATTCTTCTGCTATCCCTTAAGAATGAGGATCCCCCAAGGCTCTGTGGTAAGATAGTCTTCACTTACTTATCTATACTATTTTATTTGTTATTCTCATTAGCTCCATAGTTTCAATTATATATGTCAATTCCCAAATTGACCGATCTTATTGACATATTAACAGATATTATGAAAAAATATCAATCAGTTCCCTCTCTCTTTCCCACATTTAACCTTCCGCATTCCGCATTCCAGCTGGCCACGTGCGCCTGGATGTCCCATGAGTTCCTCATGCGCATTTTGCCTAAAACCGAACTTATTATTTTTCCATCTAAATGTACCCCATCCCGTGACTTCCTTGTTGAATTCCCAATAATATCTGTCCAACACATAATCCATGCTCTCCAATCATCTTTGTTCTATTTTAGGCAAAACCCATTATTCAATGGGTTTCATTTACAGATGAAGAAATCAAGATCGGGAGAACTTAAGAAATTTGTCCAAATGCATAAGGACAGAGCAGAACTTCCAATTAAGATGGCAACACAAAAGGTTGAGAGGAGCCCAGCTCTTCCACAAACACTGACAACAAAAAGTATGAAGTTAGCTCACAACAGACTAGCACAGAAGGAGAACCTGCCACCAGTCCAGCCCAGGGCTACCTCAGGAATCAAAAGGCAGCACAGCCCCATCTAGATCATGCTGGAGTCAAAGCAAAGAGGATAAGACACTTAGGCAGCTAGTAAAGGAACAGTTGAAAATCAGAGCTCCCTCAATTTTTAGTCAGCTCCAGCACTGAGGAAAATACAAGAAGCCAGAAGTCAGGGTTTCGGACAGTCGCACAAAAGACAGAGGTTGTCCCAACACTGGGCTGCCTTGCCCTTGTGATCAACACAAGATAAGACACCCAGGGAAAGTCTCTCAAAGTCAGTGCAGATAATGGAGGCACCTCTATATCAAGATATGTACAAAGAGACAGAGAAAAACTTGAGGCAAATCCTATAGTGATCCACCAAGAGACTTATCCAAGAGCCAGGGGTTACTCCTAACACAAAATTCCAATCCATGCCCTGAGAATGGAAATACAATTAAACACAAGGAAAAACCAAGCATAATGTAGGAAATACTATGGGTTAAGAGAAACCCAGGAAATAAAACTCAGAAGAGAGTAATGGTACAATAAGTTATCATCAGAACCTCAGGAGGGAAAAAAATGACTTGGAAACAAGGACTCCAAGAGTAGCTAGAGAAATGAACAAAGATAAAAGTGAATATTTGCTTAGTTGCACACACACACACACACACACACATACTTTTTTGCATCACTGATGACTTGTCTCCGTAAATTGCTTACTTGCTCCCCACATTGGTAGCTCTACTTTTGGAAAGGGGATATATGTAACATTTTATCAGATACATGTGGCTTGGCATACCTGAGCCAAATGTTCATAATCAAATGAATTAACCACAGATTATTAGAGATGCAAAGGATAACAATAATAATAAATAAATGCTCTATAATTAATTATATCATTAAAATGATTATATAACTATGTAATTAATAAATTAATGGAATATTAATTAATATAAAATAAATCACATTTCTGTAGTATTTTTAATTTTGCCAGACCGATTTCATTGGTGTAATGCAATACTGTCCAACGCAAATGCCACTGTATATTGACTTAAAAAACTACAAATTAACATTATCTATGTTTTATCATCTTGCTATTTATTTTGTTAATTATTTTCCAATTACAATTTAATCTGCAGGATTAATCTGTAGCATAGAAGAGTTTTGCCAGCAGTGGTTGCTAAGTCCTCTATCAACTCAGACCAGTATCTATTCGGTCATTAGACAGCTGCCTGGGATATGTTTTGTGATTAAATATCACAAAGCCAGTCTATATTAGAGAAGAGACTTGAACCCAAGAGAACATTTCTTCAATCAATACGCCACATTGCTACTCCATAGCCTTTTCAGATTTACAAATTTGGGGAATGAAATTATTATTCTCTCCATTTTACAGAAGAAGAAGAGACCTTACTTAGAGATTATTGAGTACAGTGACATAAAACTCATATAGGAAACAGATCCTTCCAGGCATATTGCTGACTTCAAAAACAATAAAATAACTATACATGTTGTGGTTTATTATTTATTTTGTTAAAATTGCCCATTTACATGTTAATCTGTTTTCACATCATAGCTCATGGAAATTTTGAGGTTGCCTGTGGCCATTGCATTGCATGACTCCTTTGATCTAATCTAACCCATTCATTTTTCATATAAGGCAACTGGGATTCAGAGACCCAATATAACTTGGCCAAAGTCACTTAGCTAGTTGGCTTCAGAGTTGAGACCCAAATCCTCATTGAAGAGATTCTTTTCTTTTACCCTACTGACTTATAATTGCAATTGGCTTTTTTTAAGTCTCGTGTAATATTTATTATAGCTTTTGTCCCTTTTTCTTCCATGTAGTTACATAAAAATATTAACAGAATCAATGCAAATGAAGAGGAATGAAGTCCTATTGGGAAGGCACCCTTATACATCAAATAATAAATAACAATTTCTTCAGTGCAAAAAAGGTAAGGGACAGCAAAAAATATTACTGTATTTCTCCTTAAGAAAGTCATATTAGATATTCAAGATGCAGAAAGAAAGAAAGGTAAGGTAATCAGCAATAAAATGTTTATAAGGCAATTCAATTGACATTCTCAAATGGAAAGGCTATAAAAAGAACTACAAGAAAAGCTTATATAAAATTTTTGTTCTGAGCATGTCAATTAAAACATTTAGAGAGTCAATAAATCAGAGGGTTTTTTAATAAAATGCTTACTGGATATCTTATTTGTGGACATGTAATTATTAAAATGAAACTCAGAAATCAATTGCACTTTTTTTCAATTGTTATCCCTTCTTTACTCACAATGTCACAATCCCAGCACACACCAATTCTTTTCCCCCTAGACTTCTATAGCAGTTCCTTGATTGATCTGCCTGCCTCTATTTAATTTTTAATTTTATTTTTCTCAGTTACTTGTACAAACAAAATTTTGACATTTTTAAAAATTTTGAGTTCCTAATTCTCTTCCTCCCTTCTTCCTTTTGAGAAGACAAGCACTTTGATATAGATTACACATATTTAAGAAATGAGTTTAAACAATGTTGTCAGGAGAGACAGAACTAAAAACAGAAAAAAAGGACTTGACATATTCTATAATAGAAATTAATTCAATAGGCAATTTGTGAGCCATGAGTCAATTTTACCTTAAGTTTCACAATATTTTGAAGCAGTGGGCTCAATAAAATTCTGCAACTGAATAAAGATCAATCTGGAGGAGACCTTCTGAATACATGTGAATATTTAGAATAAATTTAAGTTGTTGCATGAGAGTGAGGTTGTTAGAAACAGGCAATTACTACAGAAAGTTGTATTAATGAAGACCTCTCAAGCAGTTTAAATGTAAAAGTACATATTTCAAATATATAGAAATATACAAGGACAAAAGCAGACTAAATGATTGCTTACAAGTTACATTTCTATTTTAGAGTATCTCATTCTTGAATAATAAGTTTCTAATGCTTATTCTTTTAAGTACCACAATTGGATTGATCTATAGGAACTGGTTATAATTCTTTTTAAAAATTTTTATTTTCATTTCCAAATTCTGTTCTGCCCTCCAGTTCTCCCCCCCCCAAGAAGGAAAGCAATATGATACTCATTAAATGTGTGAAGTCATTCAAAACATATTTCCACATTTGGCTATAATTCTTAATGTACACAAAGTACTGTCACTGTAATTACTTTTAGAAATCCTATTCCAGATGGTACCAGGGTGGTTGTGTCTTTTATCTTGCCATAGATCTCATGGGGTCATAGTCATTGGCAAAAGGTTAAAGAAGTCATGGAAACAGAGTCAGCTATTATTTTCGCTTGGACAAGATAATTTAGATATTGAAATGAAAGGAAACTGATCCAAGAAGGAAAACAAGGGACCCTAGAGACTCAATATATCCCCTCCAGACCTAGCTGATACTAATGGTAACATGTGACAATGTTGGATGGTATCAGTACATTGGAAAACTCATCTGTATTCTAATAAACATACACACGTAATTTCAATCTTCGATTTTCTCTTCTATTCCTATCTCAAGGGCTATAATGACAAAGAATTCTCCATCCAGTCATGAAAAATCCTCAATGTTCATCTCTACTCTGAGCACCAGCTGAATCTCACAGGACTTCAAAAGAGGTTTTTGGTTTTTGTTTTACTTGTGGAGAGAGAGAGAGAGATCCAAGAGGGGAAAAGATAATCTGTTATTCATTTCCTTACCCTCAAAATTGTTTCTACTGATCTTCTATTACCTAAAAATGGATGAAAAAATATAAATATTAAAATAAGGATTATGACTCCAAGAAAAGTGCTATTTGTTTTAAATAAAGTATGAGCACATTTAGAACGGAAAATGAAATAGTAGAAGAAATTCAGAAAGAGCTATTAAAAATTCTGAGAAAGATGAAAAATATTTTATTTAGAGAGAAAAGACTTAATGATAATATTTGAATCTTTTTTCTTATTTCAAGAAAAAAATAAATCAATTATTTGTATTATGTATTAGGAGATTCATCTACATTAACAGACTCCTAATTGATCCAAAGTAAAGCTCTCTATTTGAGACACGAGAAGTAGTTGCTGTGAACGAGATATATATGATAGGATGAAAAAGATTAAATGCTCAAAAGAAAAAGTGGGAAATGGCAAATGCACAAAAAGAAATTATTTTAGATGAATGTGGTAGTCATTGAACATCTCTTGGTTTTACTTTCTCATATATCATATGAGAAATGACATACCTGGAGTAAACATCTAGAGGTATTTTTCAGCTCTAACTTCCCATAATGACTTAGTGGACAAAATGCTAGACAGGAGTCAGAAAGACCTGAATTCAAATCTAGCCTCAGACACTAACTAGCTCTATGATCTTGAGCAAGTCATTTAACCTCTGTTTGCCTAAGAGGTAGTTAATATGGCTCAGTGGATAGAGTACTGGGGCTTCAATCAGAAAGACTGGAGTTCAAATCTGGCCTCAAACATTTACAAGCTCTGTGACCCTGGTCAAATCATCCAATTCTCTGTTTGCTATCATCCCTTGGAGAAGGAAAAAAGCAAACCCCTCCAAGTATCATTGCCAAGAAAACCTCACAGACAGTAACATCCACTGAGGGTCAAAAAGAGTCCAACATGACTGAATGACTAAACAATAATAACAACAAATTACATAAAGATCTAGGATTATATGATCACTTGGTTCTGTTAAAAAAAAAGGGGGGGAGGGTGTATAGAAGGGATGGGAATTCAGGAAAGCCTGGAAGGATTTGCATGAATTGATGCTGAGCCAGATGAGCAGAACCAAACAGCAACATGGGGATGATGATCAACCTTAATGGACTTGCTCATTCCAACAGGCACAATTTGAGGGTATCTGCAATGGAGAATACCATCCGTATCCAGAGAAAGAAATGCAGAGTTTAAACAAAAAAAGTTATTATGTAATTTTGCTATCTCTTATACTTCATTTTATTTTCCTTAAGGATATGATTTCTCTCTCATCACATTCAATTTAGATCAAAGTATATCATGAAAACAATGTAAAGACTAACAGACTGCCTTCTGTAGGGGGGTGGGGGGAGGGAAGCAAGATTAGGGAAAAATTACAAAATTCAAAATAAACAAATAAAATTTTTAAAAAGGAGGGTTGGAAAATAACTCAGACTTAATATTTCTTCAAAATCCTGGGTATTTTCAATGTTACATAACATTTGCTATATAGTCTTGTGTGTGTATATATATATATTACCTTTCATTGTATATATATAATATATATATATATACAAAATATATATTAAGATTCAAGTCAACATCATCAAACAATTCTGTTAATACTTTGAACTATATTAGAAAACTGAATATATACACATATAATACTTTCTATGGAATGGATATTCTTGGTCATCAATATCAGTATTAGGAAGAAAATATTCAGGCAGGTCTTCTGAAAACACAAAAAATGTATGCTCATTTAGTGGGTTTGGTAAAAGATAGCCACACAATTGATAGCTAATGTCATTAATAATAAGTAATAGAAAGAAACAATGAAGCACAATGTATTTTCACTCTTCTGAGACATATTAGGCATCAATTTTTGGATAATGTTAAAAATATCCATGTTGTCATTTCTCAGGGTTGGTTTCTACTATATACAAAAATTTATCCCGTATAAATATAGAGTATTCTTACAATGTTTTTGTTAAAGAAGTGTGAAACATTATTTTCTATATATTTTTGAGAATTATAATTACAGAGTGACACAAGTCCTTAAGTTTCTGTATTCTGTTAAATTCACCATCTTCCAGGTAAATTCATATAGCTGGTGATTCAAATTTGCAAGAGTTATATATGAGCGGATCTATTTTGAATTAGCACCTCCAACATTTTTATATTTCAATATTTCCCATTATTTTAAAGACACTTTAAAGTCCACTTAATCTAATGTCAAGCAGATTTCTACCAACATTTATGTCTAACCTTTATCCCATAATTACAATGATCTAACTTTCAATAATACCCACTTATAGTCATGTAAAATAATATTAAATTGCAAATACTTTCCAACATTCAAAGTATATGTATTTTATTGAAATGTTTTCTATAATTAAAGAACTAGAAAATTCATTAGTTAATAACTGGTTAGAGTAAATTATCCCCTTATGTTAGTATAACCATTACTGCCTTTCATTGGCAAATAATATGAATTATTCCAAGATTGCATGAACTACAATCAGTATAATACCATTCACATTAGGAGCATATGTAGGAATTCAGTCTGCATCCAACCTGATCTCTCCATTGGATTTTCTTCATCATGGTGGCACATTTAATGTCTCACTTGATTATTATCAGATGGTTGTTAAATAGTAATTTTTCTTTTTATCTTCTGAGAACTCATTCTGATTTAGGGAATGGAAACCACTTTGTATTAAAAACCCTGCCAAGTAGTGTTTTGATTTACTGAATCAAATGCTTTTTTATGATCAACAATTAGCTCAATAGAATTATATATATTCTACATCTTTAAGTTATTGTGAAATAGCAAATATGTGATACATTACTAAAAATTTCTTGCAAAAGCCTGCTTATTTCCTCTCTGTATCCTCATTAAAGATGCCTTTGATTCTTGTATAGATGATTCTCATAGAGCATTTATATATTTAAATGGTAGGTTCAGATCAATAATTATTGATATCCTCTTGATCACTTTCTTCAGCATCAATATACTTTAAAAGATTTTTCATGCCTTTGGTATCTTCTCATCCTTCAGATACCATACCATTGAATCTTCAATGTCTTCCCAATTGCATAGACTCCATCAAATCCACAGAACACTGAAGAGCATTCCTGGAAGACTCAGTAATCACTTGATAGAGTCTTGTCTGACAGAGATCATTTCTGAGACAATTAGTGCAATGGATGAGGTATGAAGTTGAAAAAGCAGAGAGATGACTGGGTTGCTTTTTGGAAAGTGCAAAGCTTGAAAATTGTTTCAAGCTTCCCAAGAAAGCAAAGGCTAATATTTTTAATATAAATATTTTATCTATTATTTTAACATTTTATCCATTGTAAGCACTTACTTATCCAATTGCACTTAGCACAGTAATAGAGTAGATGCATAATAAATTTTATTAACTATCCATGTTACTATATGACAATAAGACATCAAACACTGATGCATCTAAAGAATCAAAGCCAAGTATTACACAGAAGACAACAGAGAAATATATTGGGATTTGAGCATACTGAAAACTATAACCAATGAAAAACTACAAAGAACAGAAGCATAGGATAGCATCACAAAATTCTCTGACAGCAAGAGAAGATCAGCTGATCAAACACATCAGCCAGAGTAAGGGGTGACAGGTAGACAGCCACAATGCACCATTATCATCCTTAAGAGAATGAGAAAGAGAAAGAGAAGCTGGCACCAGTGCAGTCATGGTGATCTTTTGAAAGAACATGAATGAGTCATATTGAATGTATAAGCACAGAAGAGTTATCTTTTATTTCTTTTGAAGGGACTTCAGAATTGATGAGATCATAGATTCTGCAGTGATTATGTCTAGTAACACTTCTCAAAATAACATTTTTAAGAGCATAAAATAATGTACAAAATTACAAAAAAAATTCAAAATTCAATTATCAAAATTTTTAAAGAATTCATACATCCTAGCCTCTGGACAGGAGTATACTTCAGAATTCAAATATTAGTTTGACAACAAAGTGGTAACAAGAGCCTGAGATCCAGCAGGAAGACTATCAGTTTAGAATTCAAGCAAATTTGGTAACCAAATAGATGTCCCTTGAGCAAAGAGTATATTCACAATTTAACACACTCATTTGTTACCATGTTTACCTATCTTTTTAAAAATAGATTTCTAAAAATGTTTACCTAGCCTTTTAAAATTAGGCACAATGGATAGAGCACCAGCCCTGGAGTCAGGGGAACCTGAGTTCAAATTTGGCCTAAGACACTTAATAATCACCTAGCTGGGTGTCCTTGGGCAAGTTACTTAACCCCATTGCCTTGCAAAAATTTAAAAAAAAATCAGTACAGGCTTCTGGTCCTAATTGTACCATTCTGTTTCTCTGAAAATACATCTGCTAACTGTCAGATGGTAAGCCTATGCAGGAAGGAACTATACTTTATCTGAACTATTTCCCATAGTACTATCCCAGAGTATTTTCTACAAAAAGAAGCAAATAATAAATATGTGCTGATGCCTGCATTTCTTACATATAAAGAAGATATGTGAAAGCATAAAAAGCCATAAAGTTTTACTGCTACTTAGTTCAATTTAAGATATGCTTTGAAAATACACAGAAAAGGGGAGTTTGAAATCTCTTTTGTATTCTTCTGTTCAAAGTTTGGAGATTATTGTTTGTTTATTGGTTAAGTTCATAATAAGAAAAAATTTTAAAGAAAATAATTATCTTAATGGCAATACACAGATTCTAAGTAATATCTTTCTCCCTGTCAAAGAAAAGTTAATGAAATTATTTCAATATAAAGTGCTTAAGTTCTTCTGTAAAGAAGCCATACTCATAGTTGAAAGCCAAAAAATGGATGTGCAAAACACTCATTATTTGGGGAAATCAAAATAATTTACTAACTAAAGGCAATTATGATCATTTTAAGGTTACTTTAATATTCATCCCATTTTATTACTCAGCAAATGAGAACACCAAAGTTGTACCATGCACCTTGGGGAAAATCTTATTTATTGTTTTTCTCTGCTAGTGGACTTCAGGGCATTGGGACTGACAAATAGGAAAGGTTATTTGTGCTATAATTATCACTTCAAAGATATATTGAGCAATAAATATTCTCTTTATGCTATTGTTAAATTGGTATTAAAACATACTGGGCTGAGCAGACCTTTAATTATTCACGTCATAAAATGCATTAAGCTATCTTGAGTTTGCTCAAGGTGTGTATCTCATCTTCTGAGGTGAAAGAGCAAGGAGAATTGTATGAAGTCATAGGAGCTTTCTTTGTCTGAATGACAAAGCTCAGAGATGAGTATGGATGGGTCAATTAGCATTGCTTATAGTCAATTCCAACATTCCTGCAGATTTATTTTCTTGTGGGGGATTGGGGGGGGGGAGGAAAAGGGAGAAAGAGAGGAAGGTTGAACTGGTTGTTATCCAAACATTTATCTAACTTTTTAACTGAGTACCCAGAATAATAAGGCAAAGGAACAAAGAGCATAACAAATATTCTCTAAGAAGACGAATTAATTGCTTTAAATAGAAGACCAGGCTGTCAAGTAAAATAAAGGCAAGATGAAACAAAACAGAAAAGACAATGTCAAAAGTAATTTTGGTGTCCACCATTTTGAATCTTCCAAATTGGGGATTTGACTTTCCAAAGGGGAAATTGACTTCTGGAATTTGAACCACAGTGGCATTAAATCTTTAAATCTTCCTTCAAAGGAAAATAAGGAAAAATGAATGATTTATTCTGTAGCCTTTCAAAATCAAGCATTACCGAAATTGTTGTTCAGTCATTTTTTTAGTCATTTTCAATTCTTCATAATTTCATTTTGGGTTCTCTCAGACAAGATACTGGAGTGGTTTTCTATTTTCTTCTCCAGATCATTTTACTGGAAACTGAGGCAAATAGAGTTTAAAAGTGACTTGCCCAGGGTCACATCACTAGTAAATGTCTGAGGATGAATTTGAACTCAGGTCTTCCTGACTCTAGACTGAGCACTTTATCCACTATATCATTAGTAATCTAGAAGTTACAGAAACATTACTACTTAGAGTTGGGAAGTATGATGCTTACAACACCATGTCTGGAGTCTAGAAGACCCAGGTTCAAATATAGCCATTGACATTGACAAGCTGTGTGATCTTGGGTAAGTCACTTAATCTGTTTGCTTCAGTTTTTGCATCTGTAAAATAAGTATAATAGTAGTATCTTCCTCCCTGTGCTGTTGTGAGGATCAAATGCCAAAATAATTTTAAAGTGCTCAGTACTGTGCCTATAGGGGCTATATAATGTTGCTATTATCATTATTAATATAAAGTGATTCAATGTAGACTGTGCTAAGCGTGGAATCAAAAGATCTGTGTTCAAATCACAACTCAGCAACTTCCTATTATGCAACCTGGGGCAAACCACTTAACTTCTCTGGGCATCAGTTTCTGAACCTGTTAAAATGATGCTTGGTCTGAATGACTTTTGTGGTGCATTCTGGCTCTGAATCTATTAGCAATGATAGCATTGTGAAACCCAAGAAAGAATGTTTCTTCCTCTTGCCAGAAGAGGATGCTATCTATGTAGGCTAAGCCCCCTTTCTCTATCTTGCAAAAAAGAAAAGAAAGAAAGAAAGAGAGAGAGAGAGAGAGAGAGAGAGAGAGAGAGAGAGAGAGAGAAAGAAAGAAAGAAAGAAAGAAAGAAAGAAAGAAAGAAAGAAAGAAAGAAAAAGAAAGAAAGAGACTACACAGCAAAGCAGCAAAAAACTCAACTGAGTGCTGCATGAGTCTTTAGATTTGAAGACTGTAGATGCTGGACTCTCCCAGGTCTACTACAATATTAAACCCTTCTTTTAATTACAGCAGCATGCTTACACTGCTATCATTAAGGTTGTGTCAGCAATTACATTTTTATAACCTTATTTTCAAGAGAATAATAAAAACATGCTAGGGGCTGATAAATTGGTTCTCAAATTCTTCTCAATGCTATTGCTTTTGTTGCTGGGAAATTTGAAGAAAATTTGGCTGGCTAAATTGTAGAAGAAGAAAACCTCATGACACCCTACAGATTATTTTGCCTCTGGTTCTCAGAAATTCAAATCTCCAAATTTGTGGAAGAAATATCTTGTTTGAATTCCATCCATCCTTTGACAATATGAAAGGGGAGGTTATAGAAGTAAGAAGGGTTCAAGAACCAGGAAAACATTATACACATTATCAACAACATTCTGAGATGATAAAATATGATATAAACAGTTCCTCTTAGCAGTTCAGTGATCAAGGAATAACCTGAATGACCTGTTATGGAAAATGTCATATACATCCAAAGACAAAAGCTATAGAGCCTGAATGCAGAGCAAAGCATACTATGTTCACTTTTTAAATTTTCTTTTTTTGTTTTTCCTTCTTTTCTTATGATTTTCCCCACTTAATTCTAATTCCTCTTTTTACAACATGACTAATATGAAAATTAAAAACAATAAGATTGCTCACTGCCCCAGAGAAGGAGGAAGGGAAGGGAGGGTGATAGAAAAATATGAAACTCAAAACCTTACAAAAGGATGAATATAAAATTACCTTTGCAAGTAATTTTTTAAAAAAGAGATTCAAGATTATTAAAATTAACAAATAAAAACCAGCTCTATGCACTGTCCTTTAAAAGGGAAAATCAGAGGAGTCAAGATGAATAGATGCAAATCCCCTTGGTGGGATGAAAGGAGGCAAAATACGTGACAGACACCTTAGGGGCTAATAGCTTAGTCAGCCCATATAGTTTTTTTTAAAGCCATTGCTTCTTTTGCTAAGAAATATGAAAAAAAAACTCAAGTCTTTAAATTATGAAGAACAGAGACATAGAATTTTTGATTTAAAATGGGAAGGGACTTCAAGGGTCATATAGCAATAACATTTGAGAGAATATGGAAAATGGAAATAGGCCAGAGCTTTGGAGAAGGGCAAATGCTGTCCCAATTTTCAAAAAATAAAAGAAAAAAAAGAATCTTCCAACTATAAGCCAATGTACCTGACTTTAATTTCTGGCAAAACCCTAGAAAGGATTATTTAAGTGATGGCTGGTGAATAATAGAAAAGAGTGATTACAAAGAGTCAGCATGGTGACTTCATCCAGAATTTCCTTTTTTAAAAAAAAATTTAAGAGGATTACTAAACTAGTAGGAGAGAGGAGTACTGTGGGTGTAGTTTACCTAGATTTTAGCAAAGCCTGTGATAAAAATATCTTAAACCATTTTTGTGGAGATGAGAACCAGATGAAAATGGAATAAAGTGATTTCAGAACTGGCAAGAAATCACCAATGGCTGTTTAATGTTCAATGACAGGAGATCAGCAGTGGAGATCTTGCTTTTCTCAGAGAAATTTGTGCATGATCTTTTACTTTTAAAAATATTTTTATCTCTCAGACACTTAATAATTACCTAGCTGTGTGGCCTTGGGCAAGCCACTTAACCCTGTTGCCTTGCAAAAAGAAAATATTTTTATCAATAACTCATTCATTTAAAAGATTAGCTGAAATTTTCATCAAATTTACAGATGACACAAAGCTGACATAGTAGAGTCAGTGACCATAAGGGTCTTAACAGATTAGAGCATTAGCATCAAACTTAAAATAGAAAGGATAGTCATTGCATTGTACATAAGATACAATACAATACATATTGACTTAGAAAACCACATATTAACATTATCTATGTTTCTTTTCAGTTTTATTTATTTTTTTCAGCATTTCCCGATGACATTTTAATCTGATTCAAGACTCAACTGAGAGTGTTGCAAGCCATTTGCAATTTGGCAGCTTGTTGAACACTTCTGGGTTAGAGCACTGGGCTGAATCTAATAAGATGAAATTCAATAGAAATCAAGGTAAAGTGCAGCACTTTGGTACAAAAAAAATTAACTTCAAAAGCATAAAATGGGGGAAACATGGTTGGACAGCAATTCTGAAAAAAAATCTAATTTTACTGGACTGAAAGGTCAATATGATTCAGCAGTGTGATGAGGCAAAAAGGGGATAAAAAGCAAATGTGATCTTGGGTTGCATTAAGAGGTGCACAGCCACTAGGAACTGGGAGGTGATGGAATATCCTATTACACTCTGCCCTTGTCAAACCTATCTAAACACCATTGTTTAATAAGAACATCAATAAGCTGGAAAGTGGTCAGAGGAACACAGTGAGGATACTAAAGGATCTTGAGTTCATGGGAGAATTGCTTGATGGAATTAAGAATTTTTTGCCTGGAGAATACTGATATCTGTATTCAGGTATCTGAAGGACTGTTATTTGGAAAAGGGATTAAGCTTGTCTGCTGGTCCAAGAAGGTAGAAGCAGGAAGAACTGATTAACATAGCAAAAAGGCTAATTTAGGCATAATATCAAGAAAAAATGCCCCAAAAGGAGAATTGACTAAAAGCAGAATGAGAAGGTTGTAGTGATACCTGCTACCCAGGAAGCTGAGGCTGGAGGAATTTTTTAACTCAAAAATTTTGAGATGCAGTAGGGTTACAGCTGATTGAATGTTGACACCAACGTGGTGACCCTCTAGAAATAGAAGACCAAGAGGATGGATGGCAGCTTGGGTCAAAAACAGAGGTCAAAGTTTCCATGTTAACCAACAGTGGGAGGGGGCCTATGAATATCCATTGCAATTCCAACCTGGGCCAATTAGCAACGACATATCCTCTTTTGAGGGAGGTTTTCAATCAAAGGACACCTACTTGTAAGGGATATTATAGAGGAGAATCCTTTTCGTGCATGGGTTTTGACCAAAAGGATCACTGGGATCCCTTCCAAATTCTGTGATCCTTGAGTACTAGATCAGCATGGTCAAATGTATGATTAGGAATATCACTTTAGTTGTTGGATTGAAGCTTGCAGATGACTTAAAAATAGGGTTTGGGAGAGGTTTAGTGATAAGAACTAGTCCTCTAATACCACTGAGATAAGGAACTCTCAGTGAGAAACTCCTTCCAAAGCAGGTTTATACCTTTTCTGCAACATAGACCCTTCAGGGTGAGATTAAGTGAACTGCCCAAGATCACAAAGTCAGAAGGTATCTAAGGAAGAACTTGGACTGACTGACTGCAAAATTAGTGCTTAATTCATTATATAGCACCTCTTCTCTCTGAAAAATAGGAAATCATTTTCCTCAGTCACTCTAACATTCACCACTGTCCACTCTATATGACAACCAATGGTAAATATTCATTTATTGCTGATCAGTCGTTTCAGTCGTATTTGACACTTTGGGGATTTTCTTGGTTAAGATATTGGAGAGGTTTGCAATTTCCTTATCCAGATTATTTTATAGATGAGGATACTGAGGCAAACAGAGTTAAGTGAGTTGCCCAGGATCACAAAGCTAGTAAGTGGCTGAGGTCAAATTTGAACTCAGTTCTTCCGATGATTACAAACCCAGTGCTCCATCTACTTGCCACCTAGTCACTATTCCTTTATTACCACTAAACAACTTTGGTTAAATGTTACGTTGTTCTGATAATATTTGCCTATCCCAGTTTTTAATGGAGCTCAGAGTGGAAGATCTATGCTATTCTGCAAAGGTACATCTACACTAAAATGTGTACACGAAATAATGATTAAGTGTTTAGGACAATCAAAGAGGAAAACAGAAATAAGTATTTTGGTGCTAAAAACATTTATCACAAATTCACTAAAAATGATGAAGTTTCAATAATGATAAAAATAAATAAAATTCTCGGTGGCTATTGTTGGAGATAACAAAGGAAGCAAACAAAAGATAATGTAAAGAATAAAACAGCAATCCAGGACATAAATTTCTCCACATTCCATGTAGGCTACAATGATTTTAAAACTTCTTTTATGAAAAAAGAACTCTTTTTTCAAACTTTGTGAGAAGTTAAAAAGTTATAGTGGTAGAAGGAGGAAAAAAGATATAGAGGTGACACAACAAAGAAACAAAACTGTGTGAGCAAAGGTGGCAAGGAAGGAGAAAGCAAGGCAGAAGGTCAAAGTTCATCAAAAGTGCCTAAGAAGGGACAATGAGTAGAGCTGGATCAGTCAAAAGCCATGCACTTGCAGATACAAAAGCTGCCCTTCTAAGACAAATTTTTCTTATCATTTACAGCATGCATCAGTTCCACAAAGAGGATACTCCTGCTTTCAAATGCAACTACACAGTGCATATATTGTCTGCATTGGTAGTGATTGTACCCTGAAAGTGAAATAGAACAGAAAAGGAGGAAAAACAGAAGTGATGCAATAAGAGGAGAGAGTGAGAGAGAGAGAGAGAGAGAGAGAGGGAGAGAGAGAGCCAGAGGCACAAAAAGCATGCTAGTTATTTGAATCCCCACCAATTTTCTACTGAAAATCAAGTATGCCATCAATTATTTTTGTAAGAGAAAAATAGTAAAGAGGAGGTATAGAGGAGCAGGCAAAGAAGTAGCATGCAACAAATACACACACACACACACACACACACACACACAAACACACACTCTGGGCAAATTACTGGCCACATTTTTAGGGTAGAATTATTCAAGAACTGCAATGATATTTTCTAGGACACAAGACTTCACATCAAATTCATGTCAGTTTTACAGCAAGGTGGGTAGTTAGAAAGGGTGTGTGTGTGTGTGTGTCAGAGAGAAAGAGAGAGAGAGAGAGAGAGAGAGAGAGAGAGAGAGAGAGAGAGAGAGAGAGAACGAGAACACATTGCTTGAGTCTGTTTTTTAAAATCCATTAAAACACTGACATTCTGACTTTCCCTGGGCTGTGCATATTGGCTCCAGTCTTCAGCAGGTATTCTTCCATAGGAGCACCAATGAAGTAGAAATAATGTTTGAAAGGTTGACTGTGATCGTATATGCAACCTAGTGAGAAATCGAAAGCCCCAAGTGCACAAAGGGCTACTTTCTGCCCTCTTGTAGGGGGATTTTATTATGAAGTCACTGCCAGCAGCTGAGTAAGATGCCTTTTTGCTTAGACTGCAAGTCAGCCGTGATTGATTGCCTCTCCTTCCTACTCCCTGTCTATATTGTCCTTTTAGTCACCTTTAGTGATCCCAGCATGCTGCCTTAGCATCTCTTTTACCCACACTCTCACCTCAGAAAATTTGCTTTCCCTACTCCACCCCTAAATATCCTTCCTAGTTCTCTTTATTCACTTTTTGCCCTATTCCTTTTCCTTAAATATTCTTTGAGATTTGCTATATTGTCTTGAACTTAATTTCCATGCTCTTTCCTTTTATTAACAAATATAATTGTGATCTAATATATGACTGCTCCCATTTTAAGTTTTCTGAATGAATTGAAAAAGTATTTATAGCTCAGTCTTGATTAGCGGAAAAATATTAATTCCATGAAATAGTCACAATATTTAAATTGATAAAGCACATTTTTATTGATCTGGAATCAATTACCATATTTTATATAATCATAACTTCAAATAGTGTAAAATTAAAAACTTAGTCTGAGTTCAAATCCAGTCTCACACAAATCTATTCTGGTTATGCCAGATAATCTGCTAAGTATCGGAGTTACTCATACAAAAAGGCAGCTATTGGCACATCAAGAGTTTAAATGACTTTCCAGGATCACAATGACAATGTGTAGGAGAGGTAGAATTTGAACCCAGGTTTTCCTCTGTGATCAATTTTTTAACCCACAATTCCCCATTGCCTTCCCCTTTTCCCCTCAAATTTGTTAAAATACCCCACACATCACAAAAAATTTAAATTTAAACATTCACATTACATGTGCATATATACATGAGCACATGTGTACACACATGCATATACATACATACAACAGGGGAAATAGGAGGTACAATGGATAGAGCATCAGGTCAGGAGTCAGGGGAATCTGAATTCAAATGGTTTCAGACATTTACTACTTTGCTACCCCTGGACGTGTCACTTCCCCTGTTTGTCTTGGTTTTCTTATGTGTCAAATGAGCTAGAGAAGGAAATGGCAATCCATTCCATGAACTGCCAAGAAAACCCAAAAGGGAAAAAGCACTAAACAGCAGCAAATACATACAACACATAAACAGTTTATATAAATATTTGTGTCTATGTATACATATATGTATATTTGAAATATACAGACATATGTAAATATGACATATACTTACATGTGCATGCATGTATACATGGCATCATTTTAAACTGAGACTTTTGAGTCACTGTGTATTTAGCATAACAAGAAAAAACCATTCTCTCTATTAATCTCAGTGAGATATCATTAGAATAAGATGAAATAATTAGACATGAAAGAATTCTTCACAAATGGAAACACTAATTTGCATGGGCTGGGTCACCATGGCCAAAGAAGTCATCACCTGGTGGTTCATCTCCTCATGAGCCACCTCTCCCTCCCCAGGCAGTCCGTTCCTTCCATGGCAGATGTAAGGCATTAGTATTCATGGTAGCAGGTCACAGATTCTCAAAAGGCAAGTAATTAGCTATACCCTCAAAGCTTCAGCATTATCAATGATACCCATCATTACAAAGCTAACTCTCTCCTCAGTCCTTTCTTCATCTATGCCTTGGGATAATGGCCCAACCCTTCATAATCCTCAATCAAAAATCTGTGGCTCCTTCACAGTTCTGTCATTTTCTGTCAACAGATAATCATTACACCAAAAATATCTCATTACCCATCAGTATTTCATTTTCATTCCTCCATCCCTTCCATGGTCCCTCAGTTATTTCTCTCCTCTTCAGTTATTGTATTTTCATGCCCAGTATCTTTGATTTATGAGACCTGCCACTTGAACTAATGTTTACTATTGAACACTCCAATAAAGAGTTTATTTCTGAACAAACCAAGCAGAAGGACTAATACAGAAACCCACAAAGGACAGGGCTGTTTTGTTATAATCAGCCAGGAACTAGGGTGTGAAATGTAGCACAAAAAACAATAAAAGAACTCTGCCACAGCAAACAAACAACTCCCAATGATGGTCAGAAAAGCCTTCTAAGATCAAAAGATTCCAGGAGATAACAAATGCCAGGAAAACAACTCCAAACTTTCTGAGGAACTGTTAATTGGAACATGGATGGTCAAAGGAATTACAAATGGAAAAAGTGGCAGAGGGGTCTTTTGGGACTCACTGTGTCACATACCCCTTGAACAAACACAAACTCTTAACTGTTGTAATGGCCCAAATGAGTATAGGAAAGAGAAGGAGCTAGGAAAGAAAATAACATTTGGGGGAAATGACTGCTCCTTTCCCAAGACAATAATTATTTGCAAACTGACAGAAGGAAGGGGTGAATGAAGCACTCTGGGAAGATATTTTTTTTAAATGTCTGTTCCAATTTTTTTCTCCATATTGATCATTAAAATGAGTTACTGATTCTACAGAGTAAGTCATTGATAAAAGGAACAAAATAAACCAAATTAGTTGATTTGAAGATACAATTTATTGTAAGAAAAACTGCAAAGGAAAATATCATTCTTCTTTCTCTAGTCAATGATAGATGTACCATTCTTTAATTGCAGAGTGCATAGAAGCTTTCATAACCCACTTATATGTCAAGTGAACTTTTCTAATCAAAAAATACAATTAAGAACTAAATAAGATAGGTGCTACTTCTTTTCAAGGTAAACTAGCAGGTCTTAAAAGTACCATTAAGTCACTTTGAATTCAACGAACTAGAGAGATTAAAAAAAAATTGTGTTAGGAGGGCAAATGAGAATACATTCTGGTGAACAGAAAATTCTTTTAGCCAGTTATAGAGAAGGATGGGCAGTTGGAAGTAAAAAGAGAAAAATACCAAGATAGAAGACAAGGATAAGAGCAGTCCACTTTATGTCTAATTCATAGATATATAGTCCTGAGGATACAATGCAATGCTTTATTCAAAGGAATATCTGATGATACAGGATGACTATTATAAAAGCAAGTTATAAAACACCTTATAAATCTTATTTTCAAAAAAAAGAATTCCTAGGATAAATCTTATTTTCCATTCATTGGACCAGCCCAGAGGACTTGCTTATTCTTCTTTACAAAGATAACTTGGTTCCCCATATTCCCAACTTTTGTCTCCCATGTATCTAGAATTCATTGTGTCCTCACTTTTACTTCTGGAAAACACTGCTTTCCTTCAACACTTTGTTCAAACACCGTCTTCTGCTTATGTTTATGCTTTTTCCTTGATCCTCCAACTTGCTTTCACCTTCTCCACAAAAGTTCCCTTGGATCTGTTTTGTATGTACCTATATATGTGCTGTCTCCCCAATGTGAATGTTGAAGAGTCTGATTCCAATTTCTGTTTGCATTTCCAGTGGCTGGTGCACTGGTCCTTAATAAATGCTTACCAATTAACTGGATTTTTTGGTACTTGCATTCTCAATCATGTTCATTATAAATGTTTAATACTTATTGATTAATTGATTAGAATTTTGTTTCCAATGAGATTAGCCTCAATGATAGCTAACTGATTTCCTAGTTCCCACTACAAATTTCATGACCACCAAATTTCTGTATCTTCTACTGCTTTTGAACACTATTTTTTCTTTCAAGTTTCCTCTGACCTTCACAACTCAACTCAAATGCTACCTCCTTCTTAAAACTTTACCTAGGCTGGCTCAGACTTCTCTGACCATGGCCCAGCCAAGGCTGCTTGGCTGTTCTTTTATCTCTCTCTCTCTCTCTCTCTCTCTCTCTCTCTCTCTCTCTCTCTCTCTCTCTCTCTCTCTCTCTCTCTCGTCCTTCCTTATGTCCTGTAACCTTTTTAATAAATTTTTCTTTTAGTTCCACCTGTGCTTTCCTGAGTCTAAATAATGATTCCTCATAGGCATAACCGAACCCAAGTAGCCAGTGGGTACATTTTGGCAGCCAACAAAAGGATTCTCTCTACACAGACTGGGAAATTAGATTGAGCTCCATAGCTATATAGCTCCAAGACCAGTCTCTACAGGATGCCAACCAGCTGTGCCAGCCAATCATTTCCTGGACCCTGCCTCAATGAAGCCCTCACTGTAATACATTCATCTCCAAATGGACTCTGAAAGGCCCAGAAGACTGGTCCTAAAATGACTGAGGTGGGAATGATGCAGGGAAGGAGGAAGAGAATTTGAATGTAACAGAATTTGGGTGGACATGTAAATTGACTCTTGGGATGTAAATTGACTTGAAGTAGAGAATTATGATTGTAACAGAAACAATTATAATCTTGGGTGGGGACCCTCCTCATTCTTAAAGTACCATTGTTTAATGTAAAATTTGCACCCTATCTCCTTGGGTTTTACTCTCTACCTAATTCTAGGTAAAGTATAGGGGAAGGGAGTTTACCTTTTGCCCTCTGGATGAGAAACAAGACATAAAAACCTGAACTGAACTCAAGTTCAGGGCTGGTTCAGTCTTCCCTGACCATAGCCCAGTCAAGGATGCTTGGCTGTTCACTCTCTCTCTCTCTCTCTCTCTCTCTTTCCCTTCCTTATGTCTTATAACCTTTTTAACAAATTTTCATTTTATTTCCAAAAAAACCCCCAAAACTTTACCTAACCTAATTGAAAAAATAGAATCCATGTGTTATCCTGTAACCTGACTGGTGATGATCTTTTTTCACACTTAGTTTGATGTAAACTCAGATGATAAACATATCTCATCAGCATCAAGCCAATCCCAAAATACTGTTCCCTGCTCAGACTGGACTTGTCAAATCTTGCAATTTACTAGCATGATCTTAAATGTCCTAAATCACCTTGATCAGAGGATTATACAAATATATAACAATAACAACAATAATAATGATGATGATGATGATGATGGTGATCTAATGCGGAAAAAACTTATCACAAGGAAATGTTATATTCCGGATATCAATCTCATTTTTTCATTTGGTGTTCTAAAACTGTCCAAGACAGAGTTAATAACCATTTTTTGTAATAACAGTGTCAATGATAAAATAGTGAACATATCCCCAAAAGTTGTAGTTGAAAGGATTACTCTAGCATATAAAGAATATCGATGATAAATAATGTTAAGAATTTCCAAAATTGTGGAAAAATTATGGGATCACTTCAACAGGAAGTTTGACTACAAGTCATGCTAACTAGATAACAAGAATGCCCACAGTGATATAATTTATAGTTCTATACAAAATAACAGGAAAGTTCATCTGAAGAAGTAAAAGTTCTAGCATCTCCAATAAAATAAAGAAAAAAGTAAAAATGAAAGTTAACAGCAATTCAAGATGCAAAATTATGATAAAATGGTAATTGTTAAAAATTAGTGATTAAAACCCCAGAAAAGCAAATTAATGGAACAGACTAGATATGGATGGATCCAAAAAAAACTCAAATAATCTAGTGTTTAACACTAAGAATGCAAATTGCTTTAGGAAGAATTCCCTATTTGATAAGAATTGCTGAGAAAATTGGAAAGAGGTTTGGCAGAAATTAGGTTTTAGAACAACATTTTACATCACATGTAATAAGATTATCTTTAAAATACAATCTTTAAATAAAGATGATCACAACATTTGAATTTTAGAAGAGGGAGTAATTAGTTATCTTTTATACTCAGTCTTGGGAGAGAACTTTTAAACACAAAAAAGGATAGAAGCAATAAAAGAAGATAAAATAGAAAATTTTGATTGTATTAAATTGAAAGACTTTTGCATAAACAAAATCAATAGAGCAAGAAAAAGAAAGAAATTGAGAGGAAAATATACCATTCTTCTTTGAAAAGAATCTGAAATCCAAAATAGTTAGCTAACAGAAATATATAAGGTTAAATGCTATTTCTAAGGGATATGTGGTCAAAAGCTATTACCAGTTCCCAAAAGAAAATGGTAAGTCATTAAAATTATATGAAAAATTGCCCCAAATTTTTAATTAGAAGAGAAATGCAAATCCAAACAACGCTAAATTCAGAGATAAGAGACTATACAATCCTCCTTCCTGTATTTGCAATGGGAACAGAGAATTAATAAGAGTAGAACACAGTATGTAGTATCAGAACTCATTGATATACTGGTTAATCTTAACAAATGAGTTTTTTAGAAAATATTTAGCTTTTGTTACAAGATATGACTTTCTGAATGGAAGAACACAGAGAAATTTCACCATTTTGTAAAACTAAATTTCAGCTACAAAATCAGTCATGTGATTTTTGGATATCATAAGAATAAAGGTCATTCAGTTTAAGGAATGTCACAAAAATCACCCCTCCTCCTCTCACCTCAGTGTCTTCTGATCTTCTCTACCAATAAGATACCAGGTGTCTCAGTCCTTTAATCCGGTTTTTCCTGTTTTTTAAGTCCCTGAAAATTGTATGTTAACTGGGAAGAAACTCAGGTTTCTAGGTCCTTGTCTCCTGAGAACTTTGGTCCTGGTTTGTTTCTGCAACTGTATGAACTGCTAAATAAATTGCTGTTTGGATGTAACTACTCAGTTGTCTTTAGTCCATCATAACAATTAATACATACTTAGAATGAATGAATATTATACTATATAAATTTGGGAAAGGGGAAAACTAAACAGCAAAATCAAATTCAGAAACCAAAAGTTTTGTTAGTTTGCTCAAAGTTGCATATATGCCAATGAACAATTTAGGATCTAAGAAAAACAAATTGGTTCTTATGAATGAAAAGATTGTGATGATTCTGAAAGGGATGTTAACTTCCAAAAATCATAGCATGTAAAAAATAAAGAAAAAATGATGTCTAGGAGCAGATGATGAAAATTGAGAAAACAAATGAAGATGCAATCAGAGATATGTGACCCTGAGACTGCTGTGAGCTAATCAATTAATCAATTAATTATTAAATGAATACAATTTGCACTGGAGACAAAAAAGAAAGATGGAATGGTCCCTCCCTCAATTACAGGAGACAAAATGTATATAAATACATATGAGGGGCAGCTAGATAGAGCACTGGCCCTGGAGTCAGGAGGACCTGAGTTCAAATCTGAACTCAGATGCTTAATAATTGCCTAGCTGTGTGGCCTTGGGCAAGTCACTTAACCTCATTGTCTTAAATAGACAAAATTATAAAAAAAGAATAGATATGAAATAAATATAAAGTAAATTTGGGGGCGGAAGGAAGGCATTGACAGTTGGAGGGATCTGGAAAAATCTTTGTGTAGACAATGTTGCTTGAGCAGAAAGGAGGCAGTGAGATAGGAGTACATTCTAGACAGGGAAGATTGATTAGAAAAGGAAAAGATTTGAGTCAAGGAGACTAATTAGAAGGCCACTGAGATAGTCCAGGAAAGATGTGATGAGAACTTAAACTATATGATGACCACCTGAGTAGAAAGAAGCAGATATGCATGGAAGACATGTTGTTGAGGCAGAAGTCACAAGATTTGCAAGTGATTGTATATTTAAATACACTGAATAAGCAACTGGGTTCTGGATACACAGGGAAGCTGGAGGAAATTCAGAAAAGGGTTTTGGAAGAGTAGGCATAAGTAGTAGCCACCACCATCAAGTAGTAGCCTTAGGAAAAATTGAAAATAGACAGTCTCACCTCCTGGTTTCTTAGGAGCTTTAAAAATCAATATTGCAACACTCCAAAAGAGCTATTAACTAGAAATCTTTACTCCAGGTCAAATGTCACCAAAAACAAAACAAAACAAAACAAAACAAAACAAAAAACAAAAAACAAAAACCCTTGTGTGGGACGAGTAACTTCAATTGTAGGAGGAGAAAAATGGGGGATACTATTCAGCAGAAAGAGATTTAGAGACACAAAGCAACAAAATAGAAAGGGTGACAGAAGAAACTCCTCCAGCTCAACAACTGATAGCATCCTAGCTAAATTATTCATGTTAATTAAGTGTTAGTTCTGCTGTTTCTCCCTTATTGAAGGATTGCCACTTCCATCTACATACTCTAATTTCACTGCCCTGGACTAAAGGTGATAGTCACCCTACCCTAGTTTTACCTTTGTAGCCTACTCACTCCTGCTTTCTCCCTCCTCAAAAAATTAGAGTGTGACAGATTTCAGCCAATCTCAGGTTTAAAAAAACAAATCTGATTATCTCGTTAAAGTAATTCTCACTAAGGTATTAGATTCAAAGCTCTAGGGGATTATTTGCATTTTAAAGAGGAAGCTATTTCAGAAAATTAACTTCTAAATGGCAGAATGTACAAGGGAGGTATTTTTTGAGCTGGGTAGTTACCTGTATCCACTGTCTCTGCATTGCTATAGGCTACTTCTAAGTCTACAAATCCTCATCCTAGCAAGCCCAGGAGAATAGTCATCAGTCACTTTGTATACCACTTAGGAAACGTTATTAATTCTTGTTCCGGATAAAAGCAACATCAGCTTCTGAAGTCCATTCATCTACCAATCAAGGCAAATTTTTCTTCATGGATTACAAATTTAAGCTCTTCCCCAATGCCCCACATATTGTGATTATTGTATGTTTTATTTTTTCATAAATACTCCTATAATATCCTTTACCATTTCAGGAAGGATCTCAGCAGAGGTGTACCTGAGCCAAATTATACAAGCAAATCAATTGTTAAATTTTCAGTGTGAATATACATATATTTATAAATACTTAACATATAATCATATATTTATTTGCTTGTACACATGCATACAAATGAATATGTACATATATGCATCTCAGGAATCAGTGAACACTACAAATCAGATTTGATTTATTGTTTTGTTGATTGCCTAGACTTATGAGAGAAAAAATATTAATAAAAATTAAACTTTAAAGTATGTCTTGTGCTTTTCAGAAAGCCAGTTGTTTTAACAACATCTCCCTGAGTTCCAGTCCTGCTCATTTATTCCTATGTGATCCACTTCTCAAGCCTTTGATACTCTGAACCAGCAGCCTTGTCTTCCTTATTAGGTCCCCACCCACATCAGCTCACCTTTTATGGTCTGTTTCCCCCATTAGAATGTAATCTCTTATGATAAAAATGGGTAAAAAGAACAGTTGCACAAAAATATTCATAGCAGCCTGGTTTGTGGTGGCAAAGAAATGTAAATCAAGTAACTGTCCTTCAATTTGGGGAATGGCTTAGCAAACTGTGGTATGTGTATGTTATGGAACATTATTCTCTTAGAAACCAGGAGGGAAATTCAGAGAAGCCTGGAGGGATTTGCATGAGTTGATGCTGAGAACCAGAAAAATATTAGACACTCTAATAGCAACATGGGGGTGATGATCAACCTTGATGGACTTGCTCATTCTATCAGTACAATAATCAGGGAGGATTTGGGGCTGTCTGCAATGGAGAATACCATCTGTGTCCAGAAAAAAGAACTGTGGAGTTTGAACAAAGACCAAGGACTAAAAAAACGGATATCTTATTGTCCGATCTTGCTATCTCTTTTACTTTATGTTTCTTCCTTAAGTATATGATTTCTCTCTCATCACATTCAATTTGGATCAATGCATACCATGGAAACAATGGCAAACTGCCTTCTGTGGGATGGTGGGAGGAGGGAAGTAAGATTAGGGGAAAAATTGTAAAACTCAAAATAAACAAAATTGTTAAAAGAACAAAAAGAATGTAATCTCTTTGAAGGCATGGACTATATTGCTTGTATGGTCACATATAGGAAGAACTTAATAAATATTCTATTTATTGTTAAGATAGGATGATCTGCCTCTCTACAAGGGTCCCAACTGCACCTTAACTGGTGCCTGTCTTAACTCCCAAGGACTCACAGGGAGTCTTGCTTGGAATGCAAACAACAAACTGTATCAGCTGTGAGGGGGAGGGATTGAGGGGTTCCTCCTTGGACACATTCAAATTCTCCTACACACTTTGGGAGGTGTTTCTGTAAAAACTCAAAAAGGCAAGTTCAGGGGACCTCTTAACACTATCTATTGCTAGCTAGGACCTAGTTTTTTACCCATAGGTTAGAATCACACTATGGAGATTGTATAATATGGTATAAAGAATACTGGATTCTAATCCACGTCTATTTATTCTCTGAGTGATAATATTCCAATTACTCTTTATTTCTTTAGTGTCTATTTCCTGCAAAATGGAAAGTGGAGGGGTGCACTGCAGAAGTGAAAGGAAGAGATTGACTTGGTTAATAATCCTTAACCCTTCTGGTCCAGGGACCTTTTAATAGTCTTAAAAATTATAGAGAATCCCCCAACCCCAAAGAGCTTTAGTTTATGAGGTTTATATCAATATTTATTTACCATGCTAAGAATTTAAATCAACTCAGTATTACAGTGAAAAGAGTTTTTAATTTCACAGACTACCCAAAAGAATATTGGGGACCTTTAGGAGATCCCATAACACATATTACTGGAGTAGGTAATCGCTAAGATCCCTTCCTGTTCTAAATTTTGTGATTCTACATCTTTTAAAAGTTAAAATTTTAAATTCTTTAAAATTTAATCCTCTAGAATTCAAAAGCTTGCAGAAGAACGAATGATGAAAACTATATCTTTGCATGAAATTAGGAAAAATAAAAAAACTTAATTCTCTTTTGTCTTCTGGTCTATATTATGGTCGACTGCTTTTAGGGAGAGGGAAAGGGAGGAGAAGTATTTGTATTTTCTAAAAGGAGGTTTATGTTTTAAAAACTAACAACTTTTACATGTGAATTGGAAGGCACTTAGCGAGTACAATTTACTAGGCATTCCACGATTCCATGCTTCTATGACGTGGTCTTTTTTTGTGAGCATCCTTATATCATTCAGGATGTCTCCTAGCCTTGCTCTGGGTCTGGCCCATTGCTCTTTTCTATTCACAACACATCCAGAGCACAAATCCAACCCTAAGGTGCTCCACTCTAATTATGGGCTTTGGTCTGGGTCAAGGCTGCTTGATTCAAGTTGATCTAGTGGTTCAGGCCTGGGGTGCATATTAAACCAGACTTAAGGAGATTGAAAGAGATTAGCACCTGATTAGCACCAGAAAAGTGTGGCAGGCCATAATAAGGTAGGGAATAGGGTCTGACAAGGAAAGTTCATTAAAAAGACCCCCAAGACTGTTAAGTACTGAAGGAAGAAGGTCTTTAAGGACAGAAGGATCATGGAGGAATATTCTTTGAGTAGAGATTTCAAAGGATCCTATGCATCCAAAAGGCAAATCGATAGAAAAAACAAAGTCATAGTAGCAGGAAAATGTGAAGTGTCTGGAAAATGCAAGTCGAGTCTGGCTGGGATATAGCCCAGATGGAGGTTAGGTAGGACCAGATTTTTATAGAGGGTATTGAATGCCACTCCAAGAACTTTTATTATAAATATTATTATTATTATTATTATTATTATTATTATTTTCCTTAGGTAAGTTAAGTTTAAATGATTGTTTAGTTGTTTCAGTGGTGTTTGACTCTTTGTGACCCCATTTTGAGTTTTTCAATTCCTTCTGCAGTTCATTTTACAGATGAGGAAACTAAGGCAAACAGAATTGCCCAGGATCATACAACTAGTATCCTGGTATCCTATTCACAGTACCACACAGCTGCCCCATCATTACTCACCACTTGGTGGATGTAATACAATGCTTTATTTGATTTTTGTATCTCTTCAAGTTTTCTGAACTTTATTTGTGTATATTATTGGCTTTTCTACATCATTATCTACCTTCAATTGTAATTCTTCCTTCAGAGAAGATATATCTGTTAATTTGTGTCGATGCATTCTTATCAGTGCTGAGTATAAATAGGTACTAAAGAAATATATTTTGAATTTAAAATATTAAAATAGAACTCTATGAAAAATACATCCAGAGTAATATCACACAATCTTAAAATCAGTGTTGAATTCAATTTTTTTAATGGCATTTCTAGAGAACTGTATGATTTACCAAGGTTTTTTTTTTAACTCCCATTTGATGCTCACAAAGACCCCTGAGAAATTTTAAAAATTTCAAAAAGGTTTACCCAGTGGTCCCAAAATAGGTGAGGCCTAAATTCAGGATTTGACTACAGATCTCTCTGTTTCAGTTCCAGATCTGTGGTCCTCTCACTGTTCACTCTACAGATTTTACTAATAAGCAATGGATTTGAAGTTTGGGGTTAAATCATCATCTCAAATATCAAAGAGATTTTGAAATATAGGGTTTTACTTTAATCATTAAAACAACACACAGAAAGAGCTCTATGTATTCTGCTAAAAAAATGACAGAATACATTATTTAAAAAGATGTGGCCTAAAAAAAATTCTAAGAGTTGGAAAACTTAATTCTCTTTCATCTTTAGATCTGTATTATGGTGGGCTGTTTGGGGGAAGGGAAGGAGATGGTGAAAGGAAAGAGAGTTATTTGTATTTTATAAAAGAAGGTTTATAAAAAAAATTAAACACTTCCAAATGTGAATTTGGAAGGAGTCTAACAAGCATAAATAGGACTTGAGGTTCACGGTTCCAAACTTGATTAACCATTCTCCTCCTATCATTCTGGTGGTAAGGGAAGGGAAGATATTAAAGGGTTCCTGGTAGAAGAGACTCAAGAAAAACAAATTAAAAAAGGAAAGAAAGGTGAGAGTAAATCCAAAATAGATGCTACAGTTTTGTTTACAATGATCCAAAAATGAGAAAAAAAGAGAAAGGAAGAGGAGTGAAGGGAGAGGTGGGAGAGGAAGAAGACACTAGTGGAGGAAGTTTTTCTGGAACTGTTAGCACCTGCTCGGAGCCGGGAAAACAGAAATATATCTGCCAAAGGAAGAAATGGGACAAGATTCAACCTCATTCTAAAAATACATAATCCTGAGCACTACTTTTAAAGACAGAAAGTAAAACTAGTAAAGTCCTTTATGGTTTTAATAAATCAGTTTCTGTACAAGGGCACAGTGGTGCCTTCCATCTAAGATGTACCTAATTTAGGGGTCTTAGTGTTGAGTCCAAACTCAGAAACTAGCTGAGGCAAGTCACTTAATTTCTCTCTGTTTCAGTTTCCTCAATTGTAAAATACAGATAATAATAATAGCATCTATATCACAATGTTGTTGTGAGGTCAAAATAAAGTCTAACACCATGCTAAATTAATTTATTTCTTCTTTTCTATTGGGCTATAATTCAGTTTGAAACCATTCAAGCAATGGGACTTTCCAATGTAGAATCAGTGCCTAGCCCAGTAAAGTGATCTGACAACCCTGCCCAACTCAATAAATATGCGTAAACATCACACTCCACTTACAAATATAGCAAATTTATCTTTACCTTTTGTACCTGACTGGAAAGTGGATGAATATTATCAGTTTCATTTCATCATTTTTGACCCAGTTGTTTAAAATTGAAACTTTCAGGTAACCATATGTGTTGTAATTAAAAAAAGAAAGAAAAAACTAAACCCATATTGAAATCTTAACCCAAAAAAGAGCATGTCACAAATCTAACAAACCACAGGAAAAGGAACATAAGGAGAAACACATTAGCCTGTCATCTGTACAGACAGCAAGATCCAATTTTCAACAGATCACAAATGAAAAGGATTCATTTAGCCACATCATAAACCACTATAAATTTGGCACAGCAATTTGTTATGATTAGCTCATTCCATTTAAGAAAGAATTTGGGAGGACCATGGTAAGGGCTGTTGCACATAAAGAATAATAGGAATTAGTCGAACACTGTCTAAAGTGTCTGCCAAACACCTACATAGTCCTGTATCTGACAAGACCACTCACTCATCTTTAGAATTGTAAAAATCACATGAAAAAATAAAAATGCTATAAAGAAAAAACTGTAATTATTTTATAAGATAATTTTTTATTGAAAGCTGATTATTTTGTCTGTTTTTAACATTAAGCTCTCAGAGGGAAAGGATAACTTTTTCCTAGTGTACAGAGACATGCAACTGGGAACACTTAAAATGTCAAAATTAGATGTTTCTAAAGTGCTTACTTCACAGGACTGGGAACATAGTAGGTGCTTCTCTTTCCTTCAAAATGCTTTATGATGGTGCCCATGGTACTGTCAGCTGCTGGGCTCTCTCAACCCTTTTTACAACTGAGACTCTTTAGGAAGATTCATGATTTCACCTTTCCAGGAAGCTAATATCATTCTGAGACTGATACTGCTTCCTTATGTTAACTGAGCTGAAAGATATTTAAGAAATTATTCTTCAATTATCAGTAAATTAGTAATTCTTAAGAATCTCCTCTTGCCTAATATTGTGAAGGAGACAAGAGAGCCTAAGGTATAGATGGTGTATTTAAGGAATTGCATTCAAAGAATCAAAGATTTCCAACTGTAATCAACCATGAAAATCATCTAATCCAAACTCCCAAAGAGGATAAGCAATTTGCCCTAGATCAATCATCTAATGATAACTGGAAAAGCTGGAATTTAAACTCAGGTCTTTTTGACTCCAAGTCAGGATCTTTTCCATATATAATGCAATCTAGTTGGAGAGAAAACATTTGTTGCTAACGTTGTAGGGTTTTTAAAATTGTGTTCAATTCTTTGTAAGCCCATTTGGGGTTTTCTTGGCCAAGCTACTCATGTGGTTTGCCATTTTCTTTTCCAGCTCATTTTACAGATGAGGAAACTGAGGCAACAGGCTGAAGTGACCTACCCAGGGTAATACAGTTTTTACATGTCTGAGATAGCATTTGTCTTAAGTAATGACTCTAGGTCCAGTGCTCTCTCCACTTCACCACCTAGTTGCCCTCTCTTAATTTCAAAATCAGGTAGAAATTAAAAAAAAATTAGGGGGCAGCTAGGTGGCGTAGTGGATAAAGCACTGGCCCTGGAGTCAGGAGTACCTGGGTTCAAATCCAGGCTCAGACACTTAATAATTACCTAGCTGTGTGGCCCTGGGCAAGCCACTTAACCCCATTTGCCTTGCAAAAAAAAAATTAGATGTCTCCAGAAATGTAATTAAATTTAATACACTGAATTGTTCGGTGCACCTAACCTGAATTCATGTTGACAAAGATTTCATCCACTTAGGTTCTGACTGATCTATTTTCTCTAGAGGTCTCACTTTGCTTTATGACACTTATTAACATACTTAGATTTTTTTTTATTAAAGCTATTTATTTATTTATTTTGAATTTTACAATTTTTCCCCTAATCTCAATTCCCTTCCCCCCCAACAGAAGGCAGTCTGTTAGTCTTTACATTGTTTCCATGGTATGCATTTATCCACATACTTAGATTTTTTTAAAGTGATTTTCAAAGCTTTTCAGAGGGGAGGGAGCTTTTCAGAGTAACGCTCTAGGGTGATTTTCACTCACTTTGTTTGTTTGAAGGTACCCATTATATTAGTTATTTAACTAAGAGTATTATTACAGAATTATTTTGTTTATGTAAATACAGATGGGCTGTTTAATAAATATTTTGAATGGTAATTTTAAATATTAAAACATCTGCAGGAAAAAAATATATGCAGAATAAGGTTGCACATTTCATAGTGATAGATACATAACATACAAAATAATATTGCACTATATAATAACAACTATAATAATAATAAATACATAATATTAAACAACAGATTTTATTAAATGACTTTTAGTGTAGTGATTTGGCCACTTTTATCTATTTATTTTCTTTTAATATTTTGAAATATATTTATTTATTTTAGTTTTAAATGAGAATAAATGTCAACCCAACTCACTTACATAACATATATTGAGCTACACACACACACACACACACACACACACACACAGCAAAGTAGTCCCGTAAAATGACAAGTTTATATAGGGCTTTATGGAAGTCCATTTAAACAGAGGATAACAACAATTATAAGCTGTTACCAAATCCTGTTTTAAGTCTGTTTGTGCATTCTTCGGTAAGCCAGAGTATGTTGTTGGAGGGCTTTTTTTTGGGGGGGGGGTGAATAAATACTTGTCCTAAATGCGATTCAAAGGAACTTTTTTATTCTATATGGATAAAATACGATTATCCAACCCATTAGGGACCAGCTTTCAGGGTCTAAAAGTTATTGGATCATGGAATCTAAAGTGGAAAGGACTTTTGTGATCTTCCATGGGCCTCTCACCAAATGAAGAAATTCCTCTCTAGAAAATTCCTGATTTTTTTCCATTTATTGTCCATGTTATTCTTCATCTAAGAAGAATGATTCGATGGCAACCTTATCCAATTCTACTAACACAATTGTTGTGCCTAATTTTCCATACTCTAAGACAGAATTTCATAAGATTTTGAGTCTTGCTTAGGTTTGGGGGTTGGAAAAAAATTAACTCATAATACTGCACTAATTCCACAAAATTATCGATAATAGTCTTTGCATAGTCTTGCCATGTATTTCAAGAATGTCATCAGGATACATAAAGCTTCAAGAGGTTATTTCTCAAGGACATTTGATGCCTGTAAGTTATTGAGTTGAAGAAATAAAAAGACCTGGAGCATAGTCTAATGTCAGCTTCTATGTCCCCTCTTGGGTCTTTAAGCTACATGAAACAGATTGAATATGACTGAGCTTTCCCTCATTAATCTATTGGTTATGGGCAAGGTTGATAGGGCTTAGGGTTTGGGTATTTTTCTCAGGTCATCTAACTTTGAAATGCATGAACTGTAATTAATATAAAACAACAACCCTAAGAGACCAACCATGACATTCCCAAAGGCAGACAGCTTACCAATGATGAAGTCATATTTAATATTCTACAATTTGTAAGTAAGAATTTCCCCTTGAACAGAAGGAGTTAGAGTCCCCAAGACCTAAAGTTTTCAGGTGATGATATGTAAGGAGGTTTCTGGGTCACCATTATTTTCTTCCAAGAGATTTTATTTGCTATTATTTAATCTCTTTATCCCTCTTCAGGCCACTTATTTCTCTACCTTACCCCTCTTTTCAATTTTATAATATCAAACAAGCCTGATTAAACTCTTCAAATTTGAAGTTACAAGATCAGGATTTTGAGCTTTTCTGACCAAAGATTAAATATAAATCTGTTAAGTAAACAAAAAGTAATGTTATCTAATTTACTTCATCATTTTTTATTTTGTCATTCCCTTTGCCTATTAGGTTAAAGGACAGTTAGTTAGTACACAGAATTGGGGCTGGAGTCAGAAAGACTCATCTTTGTTCAACTTCATTCAAGTCTGGCCTCAGACACTCACTAGCTATGTGACCCTGGCCAAGTCACTTAATCCTGTTTACCACCGTTTCCTCATTTGTAAAATGAGCTAGAGAAGGAAATGGCAAACCTCTCCAATGTCTTATGGGATCACAAAAAGTCAAACATGACTAAAAAGAATCACACAATACTATGTGGCTTAGAGACCAAACCCCCAAAAATTGTGGTTTAGAGGATAAATTATTAGAGTTAGAAAACCTAGGAAATCTGACACTTAAACAGTGTGTCCATCAATAAGCATTATTTTAAGCAACAATTAAGCACCAAGTAAAAGAGAGCCCCTGCTTTTGAGGGGCTCCCAACCTAATGCTACGATTTTGGCAAGTCAACTAACCTCTCTCAGCCTGGATTTCTTTATTTGTAAAATGTGCCTAATTAGTTGACTAATTTAGTAATCTAATCAATTAAATGGGTTAAACACCTGTAGTACATCTCTCACAAACTGGCATCCATTATCTCATTGGAAACTGACAGCAATGTGCTTTGAAAACTTAAAAATGTTTTTAAATGTAAATTATTATTATTATCACAACCATTTTCAAAAGTGCATTACACACGGTGGATTCTCAGTGAGCACTTGTTGAGCTTAATTTAATTTAAAACTAATTTAATTTATAAAAGTCATTGTCAAGCAGCCTGATGTTTTTAATGCAAAATGAAAATATAAAATAAGAGATAATTTTGCCAAAGAAAATTATAACATGAACATTGGAGGAAAGGATCAGCATTTCTGAGCTTGCCTCTGGTGTGCTCACAGCAAGCTACAGTGTTTTGCTTCTAGAATCATATTTAGAAAATGTCCACACATGTGTCTGAAGGTCGATGAAGGCTATTACAGTGATGATGCATCTCTCAAGGCAGTCAACTTGGTCATTCATTCCTTTTTAGCAGGAAAAAAATCAAATTGGAATGTGTCACATTGCTCAATATGGAGGTACATATCTGTATTCCAACTATCATAGCCCCATATGCAAATGAGTTTGGCAGTAATTACTTTGTGATGACAACCATCCAATAAGAAATCACAGGAATGTTTCTAGGAAGTATATTCTTTTTTTTTCAATTAGAGTTTTTCAAAATAACCAGTAGCTCAGAAATGATGGATGCCATACAATGACAAACAACCATCAGTCTAGTCTAGCCAGAGTCCATGATGATAGGCAAGACTACAACTTGACAAGAAAACAGAATGAAGTGGAAGAAAATGAGTTGCTTCCCGCATGGCTGGTAAATGTCAGCTATTTTAGAGTTTATCCCCACATGAGATATCTCCTTTGTACTCTGAGGATGATTTCCGAAAAACATGACAACATAATACAGCCAAGGAAGACAACCCCATTATTACTGCTGCAGGAAATAAAACATAGATTAATGTCACTAGAGCACATGTCAGCAGAGATAATAATGATGTATACAAATGAATCTTCTCATTCTGGGCAAAGAACATAAGTACCACCTAAAATTGAATAATAATTATAGACAAGTCACAAATGACAATGCCATCTGCTAAGCTTGTATTATGCTCTCACATTATCAAGGAGTTTGTTTTATATTTTTCCCCCAGAAAACCCTCAAAGAGTCTTCCCACTTTTACGCCAGTGACATAAATTACAAAGTGGTGAGGCAAGCACTTACATTGCCTAACGAGGCAAACCCCTGCCTACCATTCCCAGTCATCGCCACATGATGCTTCCCAATGCTATGCAATTTTTGCCAAGAAAATTATGCAGCTGGACACCCAAGGAAGGCACAAATGATGTGGGTTACACAAAGAGGCCATTTGACATCTAAATAGCAACTGGACATAAACATCTATTTAGAAAATGGGTTTCATTTCTGTTTCTAACCACAGAGAAAGTGGAAGAAAATTAAAATAAATGACAGAAAAATATGGCTAGAACAAACAAAAAGGAAAGGAAAACCCCAAATTTTAATATGGTTCAAACTTTTACAAAAAGCTAAGCTCGGAACAGCTAAGTGGCACATGGATAGAACACCAGTCGTGGATTCAGGAGGATCTGAGTTCAAATTCGAACTTAGATATTATATTTATTTAGTTAAGTGACCTTGGGCAAGTCACTTAACCCATTACCTTACTAAAAAACCCCTACACTTTCAAAAAATCCATAGATAATATGTCTATCTCCATTTTGAAGAAGTTCAATGAATGTGAATTATCTATGATCATATAGCTATAGCAGGTCTGGAGGGGAAAAAAAGGATTCAAAATCAGAGTTTTTCTGTCCTTTAAATCTAATACTGCATTCACTTAATCAATCTGCCTTTCAAAACTGACTGAAATATCAATCAGTCAAGCACTTTGTGTGAGCCAAACATGCAGGGGAGCCCTAAGGATACAAAAAGAGACAAAATATAGTCCCTGCTCTCAAAGAGTTTACAAACATGTAAATGAAGAAAAGAACTATATTTCTTCTGAACTAGCCCAGGCTGCAATAATCTAAATATTAATTAATGATTGAACTGTGAGTCTGATAAAATATCCTTTACTTATTTATTTATCCGTTTATTTATTTATTTGGGAGGGGAGGCAATTGGAGCTAAACTTGCCCAGAACACAGAGTAAGTCTCAAGGGTCTGATTTGAATTCAGGTTCCCCAAATCCAAATCTGGTGAATAGTGGTTATTTTGTTAATTTTTCTGGCCTTGTAACTTTAGGATCTATTTTATGGCAAAAAAGAGAACTTAAAATTTGAACCTCCAAGACAGAAGAATAAGAAGTATTCATGGCTTTAAAAAATTCCCCCCAAAAATATGTAGTTTAAGAAAACACCTGTTTCATTATGAGGGCTACACCTGTTCCCAAAAGTAAGTAAATGACAACTATGAAATCTTAATCATTATTTTCTATATTGGGCAAATTCCAACTAAATTCAATATTCATTCAACACTAAAGAAACATTTTAGTATTCTTGCTTCCTGGGGAGGAGAAGGGATTAAACTTTAATTCTAATGCCTTTTGCTCTCCTCTGCTGGGAAAGATTATCTGATGCACAAAAAATAATTACCTATATCTTAAAATCTTAGAACTGTTAACTCTTGTAAGACTACTGCTCACCTAGAGCATCTAGATAATGCAGTGGAGAGAACACCAGGTCTGGAATCAGGAAGATATGAGTTCAAATTCAGATTTAGATACTTACAAGTTGTGGAACCCTGGACAAGTTGTTTAAACTTATTTGCCTCAATTTCCTCATTTGTAAAATGAGCTGGAGAAGGAAATCCCAAGAAAATCCCAAAAGAGTTCATGAAGAAAGATGACTAAACAACAAAAGGATAGTTAGATGCTGCAGTAGATAGGGCTTCAAGATACGAAGACCTGAATTTAAATTTGACCTCAGACACATTAGCTATCTCATGCTAGGCAAGTCATTTAACCTCTTTCTGTCTCAATTTCCTCAATTGTGTAAAATAGAAATAATGATACCCCGCCTTCTCATGAGGTTTCGATAAAGATCAAATGATAAAATCTGGAAAATCCTTAGCAGAATGTGTAGCTGCTCAATAAATGCTTTCCTTCCTTTCTTATAAAGCAAACAAGTCTTTGGGTATTTTTAAGTGACCATCATACTTTTGTAGATTTAATCAAATAAGTTAATGACTCAACTTCATCTTGGAATGTGTCAGAGTTCAATGACAGTGTTCCAGTGACACTAGCTGTGTGACCTTGGGCAAGTCACTTAGCTTCAATTGCTGTGTATCCAGAGTGACCTCCAGTAGTCCTGATTCATATTGTTCATTGGATCCAAATGGTTCTAAAGGAGAAAGAAAGAGTTCCTCATTCAATTTCACCTGTTTGTCATGGCATCACCTCTTTGATATCATGATCTTTTTCAAGAACAAAAGACTAATCATCATTCTTAGTAATGTTGTACTTTGTCCAGTCTTCTCCAACTCAGCGTTTTTATCAATAACTTGGAAGATACAGATGGGATGCTTAACAAATTTTCAGATAATTTATAGAAAGTATTTTAAGATTTGCAAAAGACAACAATCTTGTTGGGTGGTACAAGCATTTATTTACCCATTTTATGTATAGATGGTTCAGAGACAAAGGATTATGTGGATTCCTATAACTAATACTAATAAAATATCAATCAAACAATAATCAAACTTATATTCAGTATCTATTCCATATCAAGATTAGAGGTATAAATATAAAATGAAACAGCTGCTGTCTGGAAAGATAGCATGTGCTTTACATCAATATACACAAATATAAAATAAATATAAGAAAACAAAACTTTGGAATGCAATGCCCTGATAATGGGGGGGGGGGGAGTCAGCAAAGGCTTCATGTAAAAAGGTGATCTTCCAGCTGAGTTATTAAGAGAATAAGGATAAGGCAGTCCCCCTGATTTCAAAGGTTCTTTCCATCAAACTTTCCATAAGTCTTATAGGTCAAAAAACCAGGCAAGTGAGCAAGGATGTGAGAATCAGAATCCAAAAATATTTCAGAAAATGAACAATGGTGCTTAAACAAAATAAAATTTAATAAGGTGAAATGTAGAGTCCTGAACTTTGATTAGAAGCATACAATATATGAATAAATTGGTAAAACTAAGAAGCTTATACGCAAGAAAGTTAGGGTTTTTTTGGCTGACTGTAATGGACCAATATGGACCAATAGTATGATGTGATAATGGAAGAAAAAAAAGGAATATACTCATTGTTTTCTTTTTTCTCTTTTCAATTCTTTTTTATTTTGGATACTGTTTTAATACAACCTAATAGTATCAATAGCTATAGTGACCAGAATAGGGAAAAGACCTACTGTGCTCTTATTAGTCAGAGTTGAAAAATGATCTTCACTAGTGAACAGTACAGAGGAGGATAGCTAGGTGGCACAGTGGATAGAGCACCAGCCCAGGAATCAGGAGGACTTGAGTTCAAATGTGACCTCAGATGCTTAATAATTACCTAGCTGTGAGACCTTGGACAGGTCATTTAACAACCCATTGCCTTGCCAAAAAAAAAAGCGAACAATACACTTGGAAAGGGCAATTACAAACAAGAATCTATAACAGTGGGGAGTGAATCTACAAAGTGAATTAAAAGAACCGAGGTCTAAAGAATAGAATAAAAGATTGACAGGGGGAAGGAATGTGATGATGACACAGGTCTTCAAATAAATGAAGAATTTTGAAGTCTACTACATGGAAAAGGTATTATGGATAAATCTGGAGGTAAATCCTAGGACTAATGGGTAGATGTTGAGGAAATGGAAAGTTTGGCTCAACATATGAAAAAATTGCTGACAATCAGAAATGTGAATAAACATAGTGTTACCTTGAAAGGTAAGAAGTTTCCTCTCACTAGAAATGATCAAGTAGAGGCTATACCATCAGTCAAAAATGTTGCAGAGAAAATTCCCAACTGAGGTAAAGGACTGAATGAAAAACAACTCAAAAAGCAATACAATAAAAAGAAAGTAAAGAGAGAGAATGGAACATCTTATCTCAAAAGTACAAAACTAAGACTATACCGCATGCTCAATAAGAACTTTTTCTTGCCTTTGGCAGTCTTGCCTCTTCACCTCAGGACCAGGTATTTGCCTGTCAAAGCAGTTTCTGGTCTCTTCTGGTCCAAAAGAGATGTAGTAACTTTATTTTTGTTCAATTAAAACTGGAGTGGGGAGGGAAATCTACCTGTTGCTTATAATAAATATGGCTCCATGGAAGCTGTTGTAAGGCCATACATTTTCTCAAGCCCTCCCCCCCATTTTTTTGTGAAGTATATATATCTTGCTCTATTTATCCCCCTCCAATGCTCTCTTTGAAGAAAGTATTTCTGATGCAAAGAGATGAAACTTTTGAGAAGTCTACAAGCCTTTGATTTTTAGATCATAATTGGCTTTTTCCAACAGATTTTTGTCTTCTTTCCTTCTTCTCCCTTTGGCATTGAAACCATCTAGTATATTCACGTAAGATTTTGCCAAATATGTAGTAAAATAGAGGAACAGAGGTTAGCCCATAAGATGAAGGCATCTTATGATTATGTTTATAACACTTAAAAGTAATAACAATAATAATTATGATTATCTCCAAATCTGACCAATCGTCCATATTGTGAGGATGGGTAATGGCAGAATAGGGGAATGCAGGCAGGGAAATGTACAGTAAGAAAATATGACTATACGATGAAGGTCTTACATGAACTCTAAAATTCTGCCCAACTGGACTCTGGTAACACCACCTATTGAACTAACCACAAGTTAATGCTTATAAGAGTCAAGTATAGAGTTATATTCTGGTCCTTTACAATTTATCATCATGATGATAAGCTTGGCAACAATAATGGCAGAGCTAGTGACATCATTAATATTCTGGTACTGCATGAAAGCAAGTAAAACCAGAACAATCAGAAATAGACTACAATTTCTGGAAATGTTTTAATGTACAGGCATTAACCATTTAACACAGACAAAACATTAGTGAACATGAAATGAACTGAAAGTGTGAACACATTCATCATGGGTCACTGCTATCTCATAATAAAACTGGAAAAAGATCTCATGTTGAAGGGTTTTCCTGGATGGGACCAAGATGGAAATAGATAGTAATGAGGGTTTCAAAATGCATTTTGTCAACAGCAATGATAACCATAATAAGAAGGGGATACTTGAAAATTATGTAGACCAGTGAAAGATATCAAAAACAAGTTATACAGAAAGGAAGTCAAAAGCTTGCTAGAATTCTGTTGTTGGGTTATTCCTTTTGTGTTCCTGTCTTCATGATCTCATCTGAGGCTTTCATGGCAAAGGCACTAGAATGGTTTGCCATTTTGTTCTGCAGCTCATTTTACAGATGAGGAACTGAGGCAAACAGGGAGAAGATGCCCAGAATCATAAAGCTAATTAATGTCTGAGGCCAGATTTGAATATGAGTCTTCCTCACTCCAGACCCCAGAACTGTATCCATCACACCCCCTAGTTGACCTCTAGAAATTCTAGTTTCCTTCAATCATCAAGTGAAATTAAAAGTCAAAAGGTTAAGGAGATAGAAGGAATCAAAGGAAAACAAGAACAAAATAAACATTTTGACATCATTCAAAATTTTTATTATAATAGAGACTTGAAAATTACAGACATGAATAAATTACTAGCTAAGCTCTTTTATCAGTTCCCTCCTAGATGTAAGTCTGATCACACATTTTATAATAGAAGGAATAATAATAGAGAAGAAACCAGTTACGCTTTCAAATATAGGTCAATTAAGTGTTTAAGTACATTATACAAAGCATCCACAACTTAATCACTAAACAAAAATCTATAAACATTAACAAGTAAATGATATATTAGTTAAAAAGCAAAGAGGGCATGATAAAAAAAAGTTTCAGGAAGAAACTTAATTCAGCAATTACTAAACAAGTTGCTCAAAAGTACTATATTAGAGACACTACCTTGACTGCATATTGCAAAGCCTTTGACTCAGTTCTGCACATATTCACATAATGAAACTATATAAAATGGACCCAAATATAGGAAGAACATTCAAGTACTTGATTTTTGCCTGGAAAATTCTATTTAAAACATGCCATTAACAGATTTATGTAAAGAAGACTTCATATAAATGTAGCATTTTTCATGGAGGTATGGCTGTTCTGTCTTATATTATTGTATCTCCTGAATAGAATTATATATGGCTTTCAAACTAAGAGAGGCAAACCAAAAACTTTAAACATCTGATGTACATGAATGGCCCTGAGCTCTATAGCTCCACTGGAGGGAAAAAAACAAATTAAGTAGCTCCTTCGTTTTGTGGGATCTTTCTCTGATAGTATCAAAATGTCATTGGGACCCAATAATTATTAAATTCTCAATGTGGATCAAGGCAAAATAGAAGGTGAAGGTTTCAAGTTCAAAAGACAATGGCAATGTCATGACAACAGTGGAAAAAGAATGTGTAATAAACGTTGCAACAATTATATTAGTATTTTTAGAATATGGATTTAGGTATTCTTAGTATGCTCCACTCTTCCCCCTCAACTCCCATTCTTTTTAGCCCTCTATCAATGGAATCAATACATTCACACACAAACATATATATGAATTTATGTGTATGGATATATACATACATACAAAAGGTTGAGTGCCATTTGTTATTTTTGAGTTTGTGAATTTTCCTTTTAAGAGGTAGAGTGGCACTGCACTTGTAATTACTTATAGTTTGAGGTAGCAGCCAGAATGGAAACTCCTTTCAATAATACATAAGAAAAATTCATCTGTAATCTATGGTCTTAAGAGCTGTTAAGAGTCAAATAGCTGTTATGTTTCAGAGATAGAACTTACTGACATCAAGGCTGATTCCCTCTACATTACACCATGCTATATCTGTGGCTACCATGTCAAAACAAAATGAGAACCCTTACCACCTGGGAATGTGCTTCTTCATACTACTGTTGTTTCTCAAATGACCAACATCATACATTCATTCACCAAGTCCATAATCAAAGTACTTTTAGCCTAGTAGCACCAGCCAGAACCTATACCACCCTTCTATAGTCTTTGAGACCCTTTCATACATAAGGAATACTTTATGTCATAAGACTATAAATAAAAACCTCTTTAAACCTGTCTTCCATGAAACAAACTTCCATGCTGCAACTGGGGAGTGGTTCCTTGAATTTCTAGAAGAATTTGAAAGAATACTATAATAAGAAGTAAAAAAAGATCCTCAAAATAAGAATGATTATGACCTTGAATTGAGATTCACATTTTTCCACCAATTATCTGTTAATAAGACTCAGAACCCCCAAATATGTTAAAGTTGTTGCTCTATACATTTAGGACTCTTTTTAGAAATGGTTAATAATTCAATTCTACAATTCTATAAAATTGAAGAAGTCTCTTTTCTAAGATATGATTCAGTTTTAAATGAAGAGTCATATCTTGTTCACAACAGAAAACTATCTCCTCAGTGTGATCAACAAAACTCTATTGAAGACCAATACCACTCTAGTTGGAGGCTAATGGGAAAGGAAAAGTTATTAGCTGCTCCATGTATGATTTCAAATAGCCAAAATGACCTGCTAGTATTGCATTGTAAGTATAATATTGCAAGCATTGTTAAACTTACAGGCTTCTAACAATTCAGTCAATATCCCTGAATTCTTCTGCTAAAATACTTAATATGCTCCAAATATCCTTACATTGACACTAGACTCAATCTCAAAGGAGCATTGCAAGAATCCCTTTTAATGCTACAGATCATTTTTACTTATTTTCATGTAAAATTTGAGTGAAGAGATTCAGCTGAAAGTAAACTTTTTTCTACACAAATGTTATTTAAAAAATGAAAAACTGTGCATGGTCACTGAAAGAAGAGATGGGATAAAAGGGAAGACAGAAGATTACTTCTGTTTGGGTTCAGTGCCTTCAATTTCTCACCTTTTGCCCTTTTATTCACACTCTCAAGGTGGCAAACCTTGCTTTATGCTCTTCAAATTCTACTGCTCTTAAATAGTCCATAACATTTTAGAAGAAGATACAATATTCATTCACAAGAGGTAGATGACAAAAAAATGGCTAAAAGTGCAATTCCTATGAAAGGATTAAATGACTTAGAATAGAAAGAAATCTTTCTCTTCATTTTAGAAATGAAGAAATTAAGATCCAGGTAATAGTAACTCTTCTAGGAGTATGGGGTTTCAAGCATAAGGAAGCAATGAATTTTAGTATTTTTTGGCAAAAATATAGTATCCAAAATAATGGATGTAACAAAGTAAGAATATGAACACAATGACCTTCTGTCCAGAGCTTAGGCATTTGTCTTGTGTCAAAATCATCTGCATGCTAAACCAGAGAGGATTTGAAAATAGTCTAATTCTACATTACTTAGTTAACTGTTAACAAAGGGTTGTGATTTCTTAAAGAAAATATTCTTAAACTACTGGCATCACTCACACTAGTTTTTATTAGCTGTGTATGGTGGCTATGACATATGAGTTGTGAGTTTAGCTATTATACTCAAGCAATCTGAGTAGAGATAACCAGTCCAGAAAATATAACATAAGATGAAGATAAGAGGGAGTAACAGCCAGGTGGAGGTTATATGCCTACCACCTATAAACCAGCATGAGATCTTGGAACACCAAGGAAGTAATTTGTCCATTCTTCACTAGGGGATATCAATCAATCAATCAATCAATCAATCAGTAAAGACTACATGGCTAGTACCCAATAGTAACCACGAAATCTTGTGAGACCAGTGTAGTAAACAGTTCATCATTCAATCAATTAACAAGCATTTATTAGGGGCTAACCTATACAAAATACTGTCCTTTTATTTTAAAAACAGCAAAAAATAGTCCTTGTCCAGGAAAAAAACTTACATTCCAATTAGAAAGATGGAAGACAAACTAGAGAAGACTTAGAAAACTGAGAGAAGAAGTAAAGGCACCTAGTAAAGACAGTTTTTTCCCCAAAAAAGTTCAGGTGAAAGGGGAAGAATTGATATAGGACTATAATTAAAGTGGAATTAAGTAAGGGTTCTTTAAGGATGAGGAGATATGAGCAGGGAAGTGGGCAGCAAGGAAGGAGACAGTAAATAGGGAAAGGATATGGATTACAGAGAAAGGTATAGTTTGAGCAGTCTTCTGGAGAAGATGAAAGGGATTGAAATTGAGAGTAAATTTTCCAAGTGTTGATCTTACTCCTCAATTAATAAATGGTCAAAAGAAAAGAAAAGAAAAAATAGTTTTTGGAGTAAGAAATTGAAGTTGTCCATAGTCATGAAAAAATGCCCCAAATTACTAATAATTTGATAAGTGAAAATTAAAATAACCTAGAAGAGTCACCTCACACCCATCAGATTGACAAAATTTACCCAAAAAGGAAAATGATAAGTGCTTGATGGAACATGGAAAAATAGGTAAACTAATGCAATGTTAGTGGAACTGTCTTCTAGACATTCTGGAAAGCAATTTGGAATCTTATCCCCAAAAGCTATTATATTGTACATACTCTTTGGCCCAGCAATTCCACTATTAGATCTATAACCCCAAAATATCAAAGAAGGAGGAAAAGAACCCACATGTACAAAATTATTTATTTCAGCTCTTTTTTTTTCCATTAAGTTGGGGATTATTTTAAAACAGACATAATAGATTATTTTAATTACCACAACTGAATTATGCTAAGAGTTTTCATTTTAAAATATTGGCTAGAAAGTAAAATAATGAAAATTAGCTATCTTAAACTATAAAAAGATTAATTCAACTACTAAAGTCATTCATCAAGTGATATAATTGCTTTGGCAATTAGCAAAAATTACTAACAGCTCAAATACTAAAGACTTAAGGCTAATACAGTGTGTAAATACAAAAGCAATAGCCATTGAAGATATGGAAAAAATAAACTGAAGTTTTTGACATTTTGACAAAATAGGTTAATTATTTTAATGCATGCAACTCATGAAAGCTTTAGGAGCTCATCTGATTGCAAATGATCCCAGCAAGTTGTATATAACCAGACAATTGCAATAATACATCATTTTATATAGTCTTGTGCTTACAAACATTGTTCTCAACATATTCCTGAAGTTGGCAGAGAGAATATCCTATTTAACAGAGGAGTACATTAAGTCTCAGAAGTTGAATAAAATTACCTAAAGTTGCCAGTTAATAAAATTAGAGCTGGGGTTCTAACCTAGATCTGTTGACATGAAACCTAATGAACTTAACACTACATCAATCATAATCCAAAGGAACTATTATATTACTACCTGAATAGTGGCCATTAAAAAGAAGTGTGGTCTCAATTTGAGAGCTATTATGAGAAATTAATTCATAAATTGAAGTCTAAAATTTAGAATTATGCGGATAAGTTTTAAACATTTAGTCTTCTTAAGGATTGAAAATTCAAAACTGGAAAAAAAAGACCAACTGGGAAGAAAAAAAAAGACCTACTGGGAAGTTACAACTACCTTCTACCTCAGATTTTTCATTTAGAAAATAAGGAAACATCATCAAAATGAATCAAGGGAGTTCTGAGTAGATTTTACAGAGTGTTTACTAAAAGATATCAACTATTTGTGAAGCTTCAGGCTAAGTACAGCAATTTTTGAAAAAAACTTTTAAGGAGTTTATATGCTACAATGGAAAGGGAGACAAGATACTTATGCATATATATATATATATATATTCATAAATGTGTGTTTTGTATTCATACAACTATAGATAGATGCAGACACAGCTAAATTATGTATCTCTTGAAACATACACACACACACGCACACACACACACACACACACACACTTTAGAAAATAAATACACACAGGATTGGAACTGGAGCTGTGATTTCACTGCTAAAGTGAATTCCAAAGTGAAGAAACTCACTCCACCAATAAAGGCTGGCACCTTCTAGTATAAGAGAGTTACCTTATGAAGGCACTGAGAAATTAAGACAGAAGTAGCACTACAGAGTCCTGCATTACTGACTTGGAGGCCAGTTTCCTATTCACTATATAATATTACATCTCATGATTACAACAAAATTAATTCAAAGTCATTCCAAGGCTAGGATTTGTTAAAGTCAAGCATTCATAGTGATGACAAGGAAGGAAGGAAGGAAGGAAGGAAGGAAGGAAGGAAGGAAGGAAGGAAGGAAGGAAGGAAGGAAGGAAGGAAGGAAGGAAGGGAGGGAGGGAGGGAGGGTGGGAGGAGGTAGGAAAGGAGGAAGAGGTAGGTAAAGGGGAAAGGAAGGAGGAAGAAATATAAATGATGAATAAATGAATTCAGATGCACATGTATATACAAACATATGTAAATATATAGAGATCTGTATCTATGAAGACACATATAAATCAATATATAAATTTGACTCTATATGTATACATATGCCTGTGTCATATAGACACAGATATAGAGATACACCTATAGACAAGCATATATACAGTTTGATAAGAAGATATATGATAGATGTGCTATACTATGATATATAATATGATACATAAATATTATATATTTTAAAATTCTAAATGTTGGTATCCATAAAAATTTATAAAGAACTTGTCAGCTCAGAGAGATGTTAAAATATAAATGTTTAAAATAAATTACTCATTTTAAAAATATTCTGTTCAAATCTTCTCTTTATGGAATTTAGGGTTTTTTGTTTGTTTGTTTTTTACTGCTTTAACAGCGAATGTGATTTTTCTGCCAACTAGTCTTGTCATGAGGCATAACAAAGCTGAAACCAGTCACCCATGTGAGTCTGGGCTGTGTGTATATATTTAGATCAGTAGTCCTAGGGGAAAAGAGGAGGAGGGGCTTAGAAAAAAATCTACATTAATTATTTAGGCACTAAATTTAATGATGCTTTTAGAGCGATTTGTCCTCAAAAGGGTGTGTTAGAATTAAAATCTTTATTTTCTGAAAAGTCTAATTAGACAAAAATAATCCAAGGAGAATTCTCTACATCCTCCTTTACCTTCCTGGCAACTATTCTTTCCAATACTCTTAAAAATTGTTTCAAACAATGAAATTGAACTTTGGTGAAATTAATAAAGGACAAAATATAAACTTTCCTCTGTTACTCTGAAATTGCAGCTAGCATGTAAGAAATTACATTCTCACTGAAGCAAGAGACAAGCAAATGATTTCTATATGTCAATGGAGAGGCTGATGCATGGTCATGATGTCAGCAAGTCTTTCCTTGACTGCAACCACACAGTGACATCATGTAGCCAGATCACATTTTAAAACTGAATCTCAAATTTACAACCTTCTCTTGAACTACTTTAGCACTGTAATGACTCACTTGTGATGCACATTATTAAAACCACCACAACTGACTAATCAGGAAAGAGTGAAGGTCAGAAAATGAACACAAATAATTCCCATCAAATGTTTGTGTCCAGTGGATCCCTAAAGCAAGAATCAATTCATGTTAACAATGATTTCCTATGTCCTTAAAGAGTCATGGAACCACATAGACAATAACACAGACTAAATGATCTACTCTTTTGTTTATTTGGTTGTTTTTCAGTTGTGTCCATTTCTGCATGACCCCATTTTAGGGCTTTCTTGGCAAAGATCCTGGAGTGCTTTGCCATTTCTTTCTCATTTTACAGATAAGAAAACTAAGGCAAACAAGGTTAAGTGATTTTCCCAAGTAAAACCACTAGCATGTGTATATATTTGAACTCAGATCTTTCTGAGTGCAGATTCAGTGCTCTACCTAACTTCCTCCCCCCCCAAAAAAAAATCTACTGGGTTGAGGAAGGAGGATAATTTAGAATTTTATACAAAGAAGACTCTAGAAATTATTTGGGAAAATTGCTTTAAATATAAATAAATAAATGAGAGAGAGAGAGAGAGAGAGAGAGAGAGAGAGAGAGAGAGAGAGAGAGATTTCTAACTGATGTTTACATATATTCACCCATCCCAGTGAATTTAAATGAAACCCAATGCAAAGGGATAAGGAGTCAGTCAGAAAGGTTTTATTGGGTACTGGTAATTTTCGTTCAAGATTACAGTTTAAAAAGGGAAACACAATGTGCAAACAATTTAATTAAGTACAATATGTTCCAGATAAACTGAAGATAAATAACAGAAGGAAAGTATAAGCATTAAATGGTATCATGGAAGGCTTTTTATAAAAGGAAGGATTTTAGCTGGGACTTGTAGAAAGTTAGGGAAGTCAAGAGGTAGAGATGGGGAAGCCAAAAAATCAAGGCAAAGGATAGTCAGAGAAAATTTTCAGTCAAATGATAAGAGTCTCTTATGTGACAAACAGAAAGATGACTAGAGGAGACTGCAGAGAACATGAGGGTAAGGGACAAGAAGACACAAAGGAGGAAGAGTGGGGGGGTACATATTTGCTTTGTCTGTACACCAGTGGTGTTCCATTGAAGAGTTATTAATAGGAACTTCTTCCATCACTATTAGAGAAGGTCTAATGCTTTATGATGAATCTTACTGAAATTAATATTTTATCCAACCTCCTTTTCCTAGTCACTCATTCCCAAATTTTCACTTTTCCATTATTGCCCTTAATTGAGATGTTTTTCAATGGGAGACATTTCTAGTGTGTGCACTGACACAAAGCCAAGCTCAGATGATGAAGCTTAAATTCACATTGCTTAGGCTTTGTCACTTTGTTGTTTCTATAGTAATAAATACTCCAGTCATCAACATGAGGAATGATAAACCTGGGGGAATTAAGAAAGTTAATGATGTAAGAGTTGGCATCACCCAGAGGATTAGGAAGTGAACTGAGGGACTGAAGACAGAAACAACCAATTCTATTTTCTATTCCACCACTGGTTTTTGAGATAATTTGAGAAAATTTATCCCTCAGTGGTCTGGGTAGGTAAATGATGCTTTCACAGCTAGGTGATACAGTGGGCACCGGGAAAGGAAAAGCTGAATTCAAATCCAACACTTAACCTCTGATTGCCTCAATTTCCTCCTCTATAAAACTGTAACATTAATTGTTTCTTTTTTCCTTTCTGAATTTTACCTAAAGTAAAAATCTCTGTTCCTCCTGACATTTTTTCTTAGATATGCACATGTTCCAAGAGAAGTAGACATTTAGTAAGCCGAAGAAGACAAGGGTATTACTATCCCTGAAATGTTTTTAAGAACAGAAGACAATCTATTGAGTTTCAAGCAGTTAGGTTATAGAGGTTTAATGGAAAGACATAGACTAAAATTTCACTGGTTGAGATGGAGTTGAAATTGAATCAAAAAAGGAAATGTTCAAGGTAGTGAGAACACATAGCCATCAATGATTCAACAACTAATGGTCCAGATAGGGAAATCTTTATTGAATTAAAACACACACACACACACACACACACACACACACACACACACACACACACACACTTTTCCAGCCTCATCCCCGCCCCCATTCCCAATAGGAATTAATTATTCTATGGAACAGTTATTGCATTTTATTTTTCCAACTTGGGCACAGGTCAAGGCAGCTCTGCTGCCAGAACACAGTGTCTATAAGGAACTTGAGTCAGTGACACATAATAGCTTGGAAAATGCTGACTGTACATTATTCATTTTCTTTCTTATGGCTGGTTACCTCTTATGTTAAAAAAAAATCTCCCTTACCAGAATGACAATCCTAGCAATTTAAAAAGCTATAATGACCATTTTCATACTCAGAATCAGAATTACAGCATTAGAGGGGTGCTCAAAGACCATCACGTCTATTCTATAGCTGAAATCTCACCACACAATATCCCATAAATGATTGCCCAGTCTTTGCTTTAAGGAAGGAAGAGAGAAAGTAATCATTTATTAAGTACCTATTTTGTGGCAGTCATTGAACTATATCTTTACAGTTATTATTTCATTTGATCCCCAAAACCACCTTATAAAGTGGGTGTTGTTATATTATCATCCCTATTTCACAGATAAGGCATTCTTATCTTTATATTTCAATGATTTATTTATTTTTCATTTATTTGTATATCAGTGCTTTATATTTCACTAAGAAATGCAGAGGTTAAGTGAATTATCCAAGGTGGCACAGCTAATATGTATCTGAAGCTGTATTTGTATTCAGGTTTTCCTGATTTAAGGTAGCACAAGGGCATCTAGGTGGCACAGGGACAGCTAGGCAGCACAGTGGATAGAGCACCAGTCATGGAGTCTGGAGGACCTGAGTTCAAATCCAGCCTCAGATAGTTAATGATTACCTAGTTGTGTGATGCTGGGCAAGTCATTTAACCCCACTGCCTTGAAACCAAACCAAAAAATCTCCAGAGAAAGGGGAATATCTTATTCCTGAGACAATTCATATCATTTTCCAATCAATTGTTGTGAAGTTTGGCTTTCCCTAAAGTAAATTTCTGTCTTCCGAAAACTTCCACTCTGTTCCTGGCCCTACTTTCTGAGGTCATAAAGGAACCCCCATTTTCCGGTGACAGTCATTTAAATCTATGAAGACCTTAATCATACAAAGAACAAGGTGACAACAGTGGATAGAGCTCCAGACCTCAGATCAGAAAGGCTCACCTTCAAGAATTCAAATCAGGCCTCAGACACTTTCTAGCTAGTTGTGTGTCTCTGGACAAATCACTTAATCCTATTTGCCTCCATTTCCTCAACTGTAAAATGAGCTAAAGAAGGAAATAGCAAGCCATTCCAATATCTTTGCCAAGAAAATCCCAGATGAGGTCATAAAGAGTAGGATACCACAGCTAAGCATATAAGTTCTTTAAGAGTAAGGGCTGTTTTAACTTTTCTTTTTATATCCTCAGGGCTTAGTTTGCTTCTGGGCTAATATATGCACCTAATAAATTCTTTTTAATTAATTAATTCATCATGTCCCTTCTTGTCATCTTTCTTGGACCAGTTCTTCCCTTCTCCTGCTTAAATATAGCAATTTCAATCTGATTTTTCCTTATAAACCATGAATTCATGGCCCTTCACCTTTATGCTTGTCCTCCTCCTGGCACTTTCCAGTTTTTCAATGTGCTTTCTGAAATGGGCTACCCAAAACTATCAACCACTTTTGCCTGGAAAATACATCTTTCCTTTCTGCCATATTGCATTGCTGATTCCTAGTAAGTTGGCAGACTAGTAAAGTAGGCTAATGAATAGTTATCTAACTACATCTCCTCCAACCTGTACTTGTTAGGTTAGGGTTTTTTTGCTTAATTTTAAGAATTCAAATTTATTCCTATTAAATTCTATATTATTTGATTAACTCAATATTCTCACCTCTTAAAATCTTTTAAAATTCTGTATCTGTCCCACAATATGTTCACAAACATTCTGTGCAATTTTGTGTCATCTGTATATCTGATAAACACACTATCAATTCACTGATAAAATGCTATGTACCTGCTATGCTGGTCAATTCCTTCCAAGGTGACATTAAACCATTAAAGATTAATTTTTATGCTCAGCCATTAAACTAGTTGCAAATTATTATATTATTATATATTGTTATATATATCTACATATTATTATATATTATTATACATAGCTAGATCATTTGTTCTATTAAAGGAGAATTACTTATTATTCTTATAATCTGGATTCAGAATATTTTGTATTATAATATGGTATTATAAAGTGCTTATTATGCAAACTATAGATCACATCGAAGGGTTCACAAATCATCCGATAAAGTCTTTCAGATTAATGTAAATTTTTTTCAATTCATTCATATGAATGAATTGATCACAGTAAAAGGCCAATTACCTATGCTTAGAATCATTGATTATAACCTAGACCTCATTTCTTGACACAATCTATCAACCTTAAAAACAACAAAAAAGTAAAACAGAACTGTAAATTAAAAATTATGGGGGACTTAGGAAAATTGGTCCAAAGCCCTCATTCTACAAATGAAGAAACTGAGGCCCAGAGAATTTAAATGAATTTTTCCAGATCACATAGGTAATAAGCATCAGGGCAGAGTAAGCTAGAAACAGAGATTAGTTTATGATCTGAAATCAGTTCTGCTGAACCCAGAACCAGCACTTATTCTATATCAAGAAATGAGTAGTCTAGCATTTTCCTCAAAAGGTTAGAATTGGTTATAAGCCAGGTAGACAGTGTTTTCTCCATCATTTGATCTTGTCAAGGCCCTCAGGTTCAGTTGGGACAGGACTGAATAAAATGATGAAAGGGAGTTTTGTTTCACATGAGAGAAAAGAAAAAAAACAACTGTTTTCAAACACAAATTATTTCATTTATAGTTTTATTTAAAAAAAAAGCTTTAATAACAGCTTCATTTGTGGAGTTACTTTTATGAAGACTATGTCTCTAAAGAAGTAAAAAAGGGGGCGGCTAGGTGGCGGAGTGGATAAAGCACTGGCCTTGGAGTCAGGAGTACCTGGGTTCACATCCAGTCTCAGACACTTAATAATTACCTAGCTGTGTGGCTTTGGGCAAGCCACTTAACCCCATTTGCCTTGCAAAAACCTACAAAAAAAAGAAGTAAAAAAGGAAAAATTGTGTTCTTTCCTCAAATTTTTCTAGAATTCTTTGTCCCTATCACACTATGGTGGTAGTGGTGGTGATGATTGTTCATATGTTTTTCAGTCATGTACAACTCTTCAAGACCCTATTTAGGGTTTTATGGGCAAAGATTCTGGGGTGGTTTGTCATTTCCTTCTCCAAATCATATTATGGTTAATGAACCTGAAGGCAAAAAGGATTAATTGACTTGCTCAGCTTCACACAGTTAGCAAATATCTGAGGCCAGATTTGAACTCAGGAAGATGAGTCTTCCTGACTCTCGGTCAAGGACTTTATTCACTGCACCACCTATCACATCACACTTGTTTTTGAATAATATTTATTTATGTATGTCAGATACTTCCTAATAAACTGTATAGTACTTGAGGGTAGGGATTATATTTTTTCAATTTTTATATCTTTAGTTCTTAGTGCAATGCCTTACACATAATAGTTTAACAAATTAATTTGAGAGTATTTTGTTGTGGTGGTGATAGCTGGTCCTTTGAAAGGAGAAAGAAGACAATTAGCTTCCTAGCCACCTAAGGAAGGTATAAAAGACCCAACCCATGCGGTGTGCCATTTTAACAGAATTCCCAATACCCTTTAGAGGTAGCTATGTGGCAAAGTGGATAGAGCACCAGTCCTGGAATCAGGGAGACCTGAGTTCAAATTCGACCTCAGATACTTAATTTTACTTAGCTCTGTGACCTTGCATAAGTCACTTAATCCCATTGCCTTAAGAAAACAAAACAAAAAATTCCCAATATCCTAAAATGAATGTCTTTCTAATATGGCTAATTATCATGGGGAATGCAGAGGTAGTGAGGAGTAACCATTTCATCTGAATCACTACCTTTTTTAAACTTTAATGTTATCTTTCATTTATTATTTTTTGTATTTATTGTTTTTAAAATTTTTGTTATTAATAAGGTCACTTTTTTATAATTTATGGTCCTCAAGTGTTTCATGACTTCTAATCCTGAGTCTGCCCCAAAAAAGTTACTATTATGTTTTTTGCTTTCCTCTCTATTTCTGTGAATATCACAAACCTAGCAGGGATATGTCAGAATTTAGAATGAAGATTTAAAACTATCTCAACAAGCTAGGATGAAGCGATGACCCTAATAACAATTAATAATGATAATTAAAAACTAATATATTTACTTTTTACATTATAATAGTTCAACAGAAGTTAATATAGAAAACATAAAACTGTGTCTTATCTTCAAAAATTTCAGATGCCCCCTTAGACTTAAACTATAGAAGAATGGTGTCCAAAAGAAGGAAGAATGTACAATAAACTATGTGAAGCAGTGTATTCACTTCTGAAATGGATATTGAAAATGGTGTGCATATAGAGAACCAGAATGGTGGGAGCTCTGAAAACTTCCAGATAAGTAATAGTGGAAGGAATATGAGATAATTAATCTTCTGTACTAAAAGAAGGTTTAGCAGGAACATGATAACAATCTTCAAATACCTGAGTACTGACTATCACCTGTGAATAGGAAGCAATTTATCTCTAATGCTCTTGAAAACAAAATTACAAAAAAATGGATAGCAATGTCAGGGTGACAAATTTGATTGTGTCTTTGTATATAAGTGTGTTGGTATATGCATAGGTAGATAGATAGATAGATAGATAGATAGATAGATAGATAGATAGATAGATAGATTATGGTTAGTTTTCCTAACTGACAAGTGATTGGGTATTATTTAAAAATAGTTATATTCCCATAATAAGAAAAAGCAGAGGCCAGTTGATCATTTCTTAGGTGCCTGCAACACTGTAAATACCCAATAAATGAATAATGAATAGAGTTTAGAATGGATTCCTGCATTGAGTTAGATAAGATCAAAAGAACATGAGAAGGAAATGACAAACTACTCCAGTATGTTTGCCAAGAAAACCCCATGAACAGTAAGGCTCACAGGGTCATGAAGAATCAGATATGATTGAATGACAACAGATTAAAAGAATCATAGACTTTAGAGATGAAAGGGACCTTAGAAGCCATGTAAGTCTTCTTTTTCACTTGTGTCCAACTGTCTTTGACTTCAATTGGGATTTTCTTTGCATAGATATTGGAGTGGTTTGCTATTTCTGTCTCCATTTTATTTTACAAATGATGAAACTAAAGCAAACTGAGTTAAATGACTTATCCAAGGTCACCAGCAAGTGTCTAAGTTTTTTAATTTGAATTGACAAAGAGAGGTCTTCCTGACTCTCCATACTATGGTCTACCTAGCCATGCTCCCTCCCCCGCAACCCAAGTCTTCCAGTCCCCTTTATCTTATAGATGAGGAAGCTGAGATTCTGAGTGACTCATTCACTGTCAAACAGATAGGAAACAGCACAACCAGAATTCTAATTCAGATCCTCTCCGCCAACCCCCAACTCCCATAAGTCTTTTTCAACTCTATGGTGTTACTCAGAGTTACGGCAGAGACTTTTTACAAACTGGTCATCACAATTAAATGCCATTTCTAAATGCCTGTTATTCCTGGGAAAGACTAATCTGAGTACAAAACTACTAACACATAAAATCTGGGAGCTGCCTGCATCTGTGTATACAGCCCTTAAAAAGGTGTATACTAATGGATAACATTTAGGTCTCACTAGACTACCCACATCTCATTTCATAAGAAGTGCTCACTCTCTCAAAGATAGCATTAGGAATCAGATGGGGGGTAAATTAACATATTGATTTCCCAGCACTGAAAGACCATAAGCTGCTTGCCCATGGTCATATTTCAAATGATAAATGTGAAATTAAATTCAAGGATGCATCTGTGTCCAGTTCTTAATAGCTGGGTGAATGAATGTGTTGTAAGGGAGGTTAGGAGAAAACAAAGATGAAAAGAAAGGGAAGGAAAGTACATTAAAGGAATTATCAACAGAAGCTGAATAGTTAGTTTAGTTAAAATACCACTAAGTAAGAGGGAAAAACCTGTAGAGTTTTAATAAAGCAAAGCACAGTAGATTGTTTAAAAAATAAAAAGTATGAAAAACTTTGCTTTTAAGAATTTTTTCAGATCTTTCCTCTATAATGTGGCTAGTGAAAATGATTAGGAATAATGTGGGATCTCTTTATTGAACTTCTCTCCTATCACAAAGTAAAATATAATTTTAGGTTTATTCCTGAACTATCAAAATAGGCTAGATGGTTCTCTTTTTTCCTCTTTTTATTTATAAGCATTTTATTAGAAAATACTTGGTTAAATTTAGAAATTCCTAGTAGATCTGATTCTGCGGTCAACCAGAAGGAATAAATTACATACAGAGACAAGTTGCTGTTGAAGAATATTCACATGAAATTTCTATTCATACATACTAGAAATTTAATATGATTATCCTTAGATAACAGCACAATTGTCCCAGTATATAGTATTATTGTAAACAATGTCATGACTGACCCTGTTGGGGTTTCCTTGGCAAAGTTCCTGGAATGGTTTGCCATTTCCTTTTCTAGTTCCCAAAACAGATGAGGAAACTGAAGCAGTCAGGCTTAAGTAACCTGCCCAGGGTCATACAGCTAGAAAGTGTCTGAAGCTGGATTTGAACTCAGGAAGATGAGATTTCCTGACATTGAGTGACCTAACTGTCCAGACCCTACTATCATAATAGTAGATATATGCTTGCTGATTGGTTGATTCGCTAATATAGGAAGACCTGAGTTTAAATCTGTCCTTAGAGACTTCCTATCTGTGGGACATTGAGCAAAGGACTTAACTGTTGATTGTCTCATTTATCTCAACTGTAAAATGAAAACAATAGCACATACCTCCTAAGGATTGTTTTGAGGATTAATGGAGATAATAAGAAAGCACTTAACATAGTATCTGAAATACAGTAGGAACTACATATATGCTAGCTATCATCAACATCATTATTAATTAAACTTTGGGATTAAATACAATCTCACTTTTTGGTAATTTTTTAATTTATGGCATAAAACAGGCATTTCCATAATAGCACAATAGAAAAAGATGATTGCATCTGAACCCATAAATCTATTATGCACAACTTGCTATTCCTTTCAAATATATAACAAAATGATCATGCTAATTTTGGGGGGGGGGGTATTTTAAAGCCCTTCATAATTAACTTCTAACCTACCTATTTAGATTCATTACCCATTACTCTCCTTCATGTGCTCTATGGTCTGGACAACCTAACCTTCCTTTTGTTCATTATCTACAATATTTCCTCTACCCTTACTATTCATTTGTAGTTGTGTTATACTTCCCCATTCCTTCATGTCTTCCCTCCACACCTCTCCCCCTCAGAATTCCTCATTTCTTTCAAAGCTCAGCTTAAGTACCTCCTCCTACATGAGATATTCCTAATTCTCTACCAACTGCTACTGCCTCCTGTGCAAAAATTAACTTGCATATATTTTGAATATACTGTGCAAATGCCCTCAAACACAAGTTGTCTCCTCTGACAGAATGATGTTTCTTGAGGGAAGGAACTATTTCATAGTTGGCTTTTTTTAATCCCCCAGTGCTAAGCATATTAGGTATTTAATAAATTCTTATTGATTGGTATTGATATATAAAATTAACTGCCCTGAAACAAAATACCACTCAGGGAGGAAAACTCTAATCCCAAATCCAAGAGACTGGTCCCTGTCCAATCCATTTACAAATCTCATTTCTATGATTCTCAAAACTTAATGAAGGGTTCCAGCCATTGGCCTAATGATCTCTGCTATGGATGCTCAGGGTTACAAGCCCAGAAATTACTGATCTGCTTCAGAAAGAAGCTGATTAGAGGGGCTCAACTGTCCTTACTATCATTTACATAGACATTCAACTTATTCAGGCTTAAGTTTCAAGGGACTAAAGGAGATGTTTGCCTTTTAGATTAGAAATAAAATAACAAACCTGCTAGTGTCAACTGTGCAGAAGCAGATTAAAAACATGTAGCCAATGAGAACAGGAATTCAAGCAAGAAATCCCCAAAGTAACAACCCACAAACATAAGATACAAAAAGAATTTCCCTGGCATTGAATGTTGCCACTTTAATTATGAACATCAATGATATATATTCAGGATTTAGGATAGCTCATTGTTTTCATTAGCCAATTAACTTGCAGTCAGGTACTGTTTACATAGCACAATGACTTTCCTCAGCAAAGGCAGGTTACAACTGTCATTTTTCCACTGTAAATCAAGTAAAATATTTTCCATATTAATAAACTCACTCCTTTTTCAGTAAACTTGCTATTTTTCACTTTAGGGAAGAGGAAGCAATTTAAAAGACCAGTATGAAGCCATGTATACATTGAGAGTTCAATATTAAGAATGATGTCTTGGGCAATGAAACACAAATGGGGAGATGAATAACATCTACCAATTACTTGTTTTAGGGGGTTGGGGATTTTCATTTGTCTTCCTTTTGCAGATTATGTGGAAGAGAGGGAGAGAATTAAAAAAGCCCAGGCAAATAAAAAGGGAAGAACATGGACTATGATGGAAAATTGCAAAACTATGTTGGATTGCCTTCTGTCAAAGAGAGGGGGAGAGGAGAAAAATATAAAACTCAATACCTTGCAAAAGAATGATTGTTGAAAACTACCATTCCGGGGCAGCTAGGTGGCGCAGTAGATAGAGTACTGGCCTTGGAGTCAGTAGTACCTGAGTTCAAATTCGGCCTCAGACACTTAATAATTACCTAGCCGTGTGGCCTTGGGCAAACCACTTAACCCCATTGCCTTAGAAAATCCAAAAAAAAAAAAAACCCTACCATTCCATGTAGTAGGAAAAATAAAATATTTAATTTTAAAAAAAGAAGATTGCAAGAAAACACTTTTAAACAGATAATGTAGGCAGACTGGAAAAAAGGGTAGGAAATTATTGGGTGTGAATTTTTGGTTTTTGAGGTATTTTCTATCATTATAAAGGAACAATGACATTACAAAGGACTTGTGAGTGAACTGGATTTGAGGGAGGCAGAGCTGAGCAAAGTCATCAGTCTCACTCTCTCCCCTCCAAAGTCAGGTTAGTACAACTGTCTTTGAGATAAAGATCTTCCCTAAAGAAGCTGCCTCATAGGCAACTAGGTGGTGTCCTGGTTAAAGCCCTAGATTCTGAAGCCAAGAAGACCTGACTTCCAAAATTCTGCCACAAAAATCTCACTAAGTTGTATGACCCTAGGCAAATGACTTAACTTTTCTGAAACTCAATTTTCTCATCTATAAATTTAATTTAAAAAGATAAGGAAGTTTAAAATAAATAATTTTAAGAGAAAGAAATAAAAACTTATCCTCAGCATCATCATTATTACTGGCTTAATATAGCTATTCCCTGAGTTGACTGACATTTATATCACTTGAGTGCAAAATGCCACAGATTCTACCAAATTGGAAGAGAGAGAGGGAACAAACATTTATTGATATTGTTCAATTCTTTTTTGGTTGCATCTGAGATCCCAATTGGAGTTTTCTTGGCAGAGATGATGGAGTGAACTGACATTTCCTTCTCCAGATCACTTTACAGATGCAGAAATTGAGGCAAACAGGGTTAAATGAATTGCCAAGGTCATAGAAAATATATGAGATTGAATTTGAATTCTGGAATTCTGAATTCCTGACCTCAAAACAAAAGCTCTATTTATCACATCTAGTTGTACCTAGGTGCTTAACATTTATTAAGGACTTAATATTTGCTAAGAATTTCAAAAATTATTATCTCATTTGATCCTCACATTAACTCTGGGAGGTAAGTGTTATTATTATTCCCATTTCACAATTGAGAAGAGGTTAATTAAAAATTAATAAATAACTAATAATTGATGAATAAATCATACATATACTAAATACCTGAGGGCAGATCTGAACTCCATTCTTTCTCATTCCAGGGCTATCATGCTATCCATTGAGCCAACTAGCAAAGTCTAACAATAAGCTTTATATCTGACTTCTACAAATTTAGCAAGGTTTATTGAAGTTCATTCCTAAAAGCTTGGCCACCAGGTAATATGACTTTTATCCACTAAAATAAGGTAATAAATATTATTCATTATTCATCTCTTCATCAATAGAGCAAATACCCACAGAGAATAAATCATGGATGCTGAAAGAAGTCATGCTTAATCCTTTAGAGCAAGAATTCTTATCCTGGGTCCTGAACCCCATTGACAGTTTGTTGAAGCTTCTCAACCTCTTTTGAGAATAATGTTTATAAACGAAAAGGCTTGCAAATAAGATTGTCACTGGAGTAAGATGTGAGTTCAGACCTTGGCTCTGATAATTCATAGCCATGGGACCCTGGGAAAGTCATTTAATCCCAGTGGATCCATTTCCTCATCTGTAAAATGAGAGGCATAGATGAGAAGTCCCTTCTGGCTTTAAATCTATGAGCTATAAACAACACAATCAGTGAATAAAATGCACAGCTGCCCATTTTGTTGTCTTCTCCCTACTGCTTCTATCTTCTAAGAGATGGGGAATCCTGTTTCTTACTATCAGAATCAGAAACAAATATCTGTTAAATGGAACTGTAGGCTCTTAGCAGAGATAAATATCAAAACCTTCTTACTAAGGATATTATATTTTCACAGATTCTTTGGTTTCTCTCTAATTTTAATAAAAATCCTATATTTTGAGTATTAAAATTCAACTCATTGAGAATTCCAGAACACCTATAATTTACTCATTTTTTTGGTCTGTGTTTAAGTCTGTGATGCAGCTCTTTCCCTCAAGGGATATATAAACTCAATTAAGAGATAAGATACTTAACTAAGATTATAAAATTAAAAATTAAAAGAATTGCTACAAACAGCATCAATCCACTCTTCAGTTCTTAATCAAGAGTCTGTGAACTTATATTTTTGGTTTTTTTAATATTTTGACAACTGTATTTCAATGCAGCTGGTTTACTTTGCAATCCTATTCATTTAAAAATATTTTCCTCAAAAGAGGTCCAGAGGCTTCAACAGACTGTCAATGGGTTCAGGATCCAGGTTAAGAATCCCTGCTCTACAGGGTTAACCATGAATATGTCAGCTTGGCAGTTAAAGCCCTTCATGATCTGGTTCAAGCTTTCTATCCTTACTTCATGTAACTCACAAACAAAAATTCTAGTCAGATTGGAGAATTAGCTTTTTTGTCAACTCAATATATCATCTCCAGACACTATGCAGTTGAGCAGAGAGCCTCCTTAATGCAAGAATAAATTTCCTTACATACACCTTTTTCATAATCCTTATTTAGTTCAGATTTCAAATAGTTACTAGTTGTGTGACCCTAAATAAATCATTTTACATATTTGTCTCAGTTTCCTCATCTATAAAATGAGCTAGAGAAGGAAATGGAAAACCACTTTAGTATCTTAGCCAAGAAAATCCCAAAACGGGGTCACAGAGTCAGACATGACTAAAAAATTGACTGAACAACAACAGCAACCACTTCCTTCCTGAAGTCTTCCCTATTAACTGAACTATTTATTTCTTCCTCAGATTTCCTAATCTGTTTTGTTTGAATCTTTCATTATTCCTATCACTTTACCTAAAACTTAGCTGTGAAATCACTATATTTCCATCTTTACTAAATCCTCAGTTCCCTAAGAATAGCATCTGTGCCATTTAAAAAAAAAATCTTTGTAACCCACTGTCTACAATAGTGTCTTCAACATAGCAAGCACTTCATAAATGTTCAATGAGTCAACTAGAATCAATAAAAAAGCATTTTTAGGTGTCCACTATGAGTCAGAATGAATTGAAATTCAGATAGCTTTGCAAAAAAGTATTTTAAGAAATGTGTGACTGACATTTTTCTGAATTCATAGTTTCAAAAACTTATTTAAGCATCAGTTTTTATATTTAGATTAGTATTTAGATGAATGCTCATTAGGATTTGTATAAAGTGTTTAAATTTTGTTTTGTTTCAGTGGACCTGTGATTTTGGTGTAGAGAACTCCTAAGTATATTTATTCCTCTACCAATGAAGATAAGATTTTTGTTAGGTTTTTTGGCCAATTGTGAAGAGAAGGTTAGGGGAGAAATTAAGTGAACTGCCCAAAAACCTCTATAGTAGGCATCACAGAGGTCTTCTTATCTCTGAGGTCAGTTTTCCATTTATTATTGCAAACTATCATGTGTTTAAATGAAATGTAAAGAAATACCCACTTTTCACCAATAAGCAGATAGGAGTTTACTATGAATTCAGAATTCTTGAGAGGGGACTGCTTTAGATACCTCTCCACCCTGCCACCTTCCATAGGATTAGAGTTTTAGACCTAGAAGACAAAAATGAGACTCAAAAGCATTCAATAATTATTTATTGAATAAGTAAAGAACAATTCAATGGAAACTACACATTGTTTCTTTAGTATTCCCTCTTGAAATGAAATGGAAAATATCATTTGTAAAATCATATAATTTTTAGATTTAGAAGGGACCATATAGTCCAAATTTTGCAAATAGGAAACTAAGGAGCTAGGGGGTGAGATTTCTTCCCAAGATCACAAGCTGGCTAGTGGTAAAGCCAAGTCTCCTATTGACTTACTATCCAATGGCTTTCCCTGTCAATAACATTACCTCTATTCAACATTAATTCAGCAAATATTTATTATGTGTCTTATTTTTAAGTCCCTTTAGAACTATAATGAATATCTACCTGATAGTAGGAATGCAGGATGTAAATGAATTAGACTCTAAGTAACAGCCATATATTCACAGAAGCTTTGAAGCTAAGGATAGAAAAAACATTATGTCAAACAGTAATGAGCTATAACTCTTTCCAAATATATACAGTAACAGTTCTTCTAGGAACATTACCTTCCTTGCTAAGCAAGTTCTAGAAAAAGTAAAAAAAAAAGAAAAGAAAATTGAATTTGACTTCCACCCAAGTCAGACGTGAAAGTGTTTTACTTTTTGTTCTCTTGGAGTGTGATATCAGAGAGACCTGAATTTTGTATTAGAAGAGCAGGCAAATACTAGCAAAAACTTGGGTAAACAAACTTTTCTGTTTGGAGTTTTTTTTTTTTGGGGGGGGGGGGGAGGAATGCTTTGAAATCTTCCAGCAATATGTCTACAGCTTTCTTTTCCAAAAAGAAGACAAATCATTGTCATTCTGGTGAATAGGTACAACTAACTTCAGATTGGATCATAGAATCTCAGAGTTGAAAGGAACTTCAGAAATCACTTAAGCATATCTCTTTACCAGAAGAGCCATTTCTTAGAAGAAATACCAATCTTGACAAATGCTTTTCTAGCATCTGTTCAATGATAGGGAACATATTACCACAATAGTCAACCTATTCCACTCTAAGAGTACTTTATATTGAGAAATGCTTTCCTTATATGGAGTGAAAATCTTCTCCTCTTTGTTATCTCTAGTTCTTTCCTCTACAAATCAAGTCTACCCCCCCTTTCAAATGAAAACTTAACAAATACTATAGCTTGGCACCCAGAGTCAATTCTTCTCCAGGATAAATGTTTGTTCTTTTGACAAATTTTTATATGACATGGTTTGGGTACTCTACTGGTCATCAAACTGAGATCAATCTTTCCTAAAAGGGAAGAGTCCATGTGTGGTCTAACAAAGGCTGATAAGAGAGATTTTGTTCAGTTATGTCCAACTTTTCATGACCTCATGAATCATACTGTCCATAGGGTTTTTTCCTTTTGTAAAGATACTGGGGTAATTTGCTATTTCCTTCTCCAGTGGATTAAGGCAATCAAAGGTTAAGTGACTTGTCCAGTTAGTAAGAGTTTGAGTCACCTTATCAACCTCCACAACAAGGTTACAACATTTTTTTTGGTTCCTATGCTTCTGTTAATGGAGTCTCACATTCCATTGAATTTTTTGGGAGGATGGGAAGGAGAGGCTGCCATGTCATGATATACAGTCATATTAAGTTTCCAAGTCCAAAAATTTCTCCATTTCTTTTTCATAGGGATCTGGTAAAAATTCAACCATTTTTCATTCATTGGGTAACTTAATTGTTTTAATCTAAGCAAGGACCTTTATATTTTTGCCCAGTCAATTTAACCTTTTTTTATATTCAGCTCAATAGGAACATAAGAAAAGTCCACTGGGAAAAAAATCCATAGATGGTTTTGTTTAAAATATAGTTTCTTTGAGTGGTGGTTTTATGATGTTTAGAAGAAAAACTACCTATCCCCTTTAGGAAGTCACATTATAAAATGGAGATATAAATTCAACTGCCAAGAGAGCCTCTGAGGGTCTTAGTTTCTTCATCTGTAAAATGAGGTCTTTGGCCTAGATGATCTCTAAGGTAATTTCCAGTTCTAAAATTCCAGACATGTACATTATAGAGGTGGTAAAGAAAGTCTGAGGCACAGAGCAGAGATCTTACCTCTTTGAGAAATAAAGAGCAGTTAGTGTTCACAGGGTAACAGGAATTGCTAAAGAGGTAATTAACACACACACACACACACACACACACACACACACACACTCTGATCAGCAAACCATAGACAGTACGTCTTTTCTTTAGCAGGAATGGGAGAAAAATAATAAAAACATTTTTTCTCTTGTTAAAAAACTCAATATTTGAATAACTGGTACTTTTTTAAATGGCTAAGTAATGACCATAGATGTTTAATTTATAATTTGAATAATTCCTAATTTGAGTTTACATGTATTTTATACCTTGGGTATTATGTTACTGATAAAATAAAAGAATAATTTAATAAAAATTATATTTTAGAGAAAGATACCAGTTAGTAGGTTGTATGTGATGTATTTATTTCAATTAGTTATTGATATATGAGGAAAAGGCTATGTTGTACTAAGCTATACTAAACTGGAAATATCACTCTTTGCCAGTTGGCAATTATCTGAAATTCAAGCATAATAGGATGAGAAGCTAGTGGCCCAATGGAGAAAGCTTGGAGTGCAGTGAGTTTCTGAGAGTTTCAAGAGTTTAAACCTATTCTCAGACTCTTACTAGCTGTTTGACCCTGGGAAAGTCATTTAACCCTGTTTCTCTCAGTTTCCTCATCTGTAAAATGAATCGGAGGAGGAACTGGCAAATTGCTACAGTATCCTAGCCCAGAAACCCCAAATGTGGAGGAAGAGTTGGAAAGAAGAGTCAGAAACTACTGAATCAAAACAACAAAACTGAGGAGTCATATCCATTTCTTCAGGGCTAGGTTTGTATTCCTTAAATCGTCTTAATGAAAGCATTATCCCAAATGGTTTTTGCTGACAGCATCTCAATAAACTGTATTAAAGACAATAAGGGTTGATGAGGAACTTAACAATTTTGTAGTTGATTCTAACAGCAAATATTTAAGATGGGATATTCCAAGCAGAGTCTGGGGAACTACTCATATAATAAGATGCAACTTAAAATAAGTGAATGCAGAAAGACATTGTTGAGTCAGCAGAAGATCATTTACTTTGGGGCTGATTCATTCAAGCTTTTTTGTAAAGAACTCCCAAGCATTCAATCAGTAATATAGCTGAGATACTCAAGAAGTTCAGACCCATTCATTAGGCATTGTCAGTTGTGTTTCCCACTAGTTCATTCATGCAGCAACATTTCTTGGTTAATGGAACATACAACTAAAGGGATGGGTTTTTTCCTAATACTGCTGCTCTTTATGTTGTAATGCAGCTTTCTGGATATGAAAATTTAAAGTTAGAAGAACTGAGCAATGTTTGCTTTAGTTTTTATTTAAGGCCTGAGCAGAAGATCAAGTTCCACAAGTAACAATATAGGAAGTTAGAACATAGGTAAATCATTTCAGATTCCAATAGGAAAAACATAATAAAAGTTATAGTTAAGTCATAAACCTGACATTTAATGATGTATATGTATGCAGGTATCAATTCACAAACAAGTAAAGACATTACCTTGAGATGTCACTGATCCTTTTTTTGAAAATAAAGGACAAATAACAGCATGCAAATTTTACATGCATATGTGTATATATATATAATATACATACATATATACATACATAAGAATATATTATGCTATGTATATAATTACAACTATGAAATATGGTAAATGGGCATAAATAATTAATTTATCTAAATCAATGGTTCTTAATTAACCTGAGTTCATGAACCCCCAATCTCAGTCATTGCATTTCAGGGGGTCCATGAATGTAGATGAGAAAAATACATAACTGCTTATTCATACATAATATAAAATTGTTTTCCTTTGTAAATCTACTTATTCAATTTTTAAAATATTGCTCTGAGAAGAGGACCACAGTTTCACTCATCTTCAAAAAAGTCTATGATATACCAAAATATTAAAGAAACCCTATTCTATAGCATTATTAGAATTACTTTCCAGAGATAATCAAGAATTTCTAGAATTAGCTGATGGGGGGAACAGAATTTGATGAATCCAGGGGCAATGATGGTTCTGTGTAAAGAAATGGACATAATATGAACTGTCTTCTATTTATTATAAAATGGGGATAACAACCTCTCAGGGTTATAAGAAGATCAAATTAGATGACACTTATTATTAATTAATTAATAGTTTAGCACAGTTTATGGTCTATAGCACACACTATAGCTATTATGAGTATTAATATTAGTAATAATAATCACAATGGCTAACATTTATATAGTGTTTTATATTTTATCAAGCACCTTCTTTTTTCTCATTTGATCCTCACAATATTACTCAACAAGCATTTAAGCAGGGTTGAAATGTTTACAGTAGTAATCACTTTATATAACTAGTTCCCTTCCCCACCATAGCCACCCCCATCATCTTCCTACCATATGCTAAATTTTCACCACAATTTTCACTAAAAAGCATGAATTTCTTTGGAAAAGATTAATGTTAAGTAAATTCTTGCCCAGTTAATTCAGATTCTGAACTGATAGTGTTTTTCTTGGTTTTTTTTCACATTTCTGATATAATTGATACTCAATCCATCTCTCATTGAAAAGCTAACAATTTTCAGAAGAAATTATTAAAAACCTTGACTAAAATATACAACAAAAATGGGATTAAATTAGAAACCTTTCCAATAAAATTACATGTAAAATAAAGATGTGTATTATCACCAATATCATTCACTGTGTACTAGAAATACTAGCTACAGAAATAAGAAAAAGAAGTCAAAAATTAGAATAGGCAATGAGGAAATAGTCTTTGCAGATGTTCTGATGGTATACTTAAAGGATCTTAAAGAAAAATTGCAAACCCATAAATCAACATTTCTAGATATTACCAACAAAGTCCAACAGGAAAAGACACAAAGAGAAACGTCATCTAAATAAAGGTTGACAATATAAAGTACTTGGAAGTTTACTGCCAGGGAAAATCTAGGAATTATGGGAACAAAATTACAAAGCATTTTTTAGACAAATGAAGAAAAATTGTCATTCCATCCAAGTTAATTTATATATTCAGACTATGGCAATGAAATTATCAAAGAATTAATTTATAAATCTAGAAAAAAAGTAACAAAATTCATATCAAAAAAGAGCTAAGAATATTAGGGGAATCAATGAAAAAAAAGTTAAGAAAAGTAATCTAGCAGTTCTAGATTTCAAACTACATTACATAGGGGCAGCTAGGTGGCACAGTGGATAGAGCACCAGCCCTGGAGTCACGAGTACTAGAGTTCAAATCCAGCCTCAGACACTTAATAATTACCTAGCTGTGTGGACCTGAGCAAGCCACTTAACCCCATTGCCTTGCCAAAAAAAAACCCCTAAAAATAAACCAAAACAAACTTCATTACAAAGTCTAATCATCAAAGCAAACTGGTATTAACTAAGGAAATAGAATAATAAATCACAGGAACAGATTAGGTTCACAATACACAGTAGTCAATGAGTCACTTAACCTTGATTGTTTCACTTCCAGGACCATCTCCAGTCATCCTGATTCATATCTGGTCATTGGACCCAGATGGCTCTGAAGGAGAAAGTCAGGTTGATGACTCAGCACAGCCCCCCTCCCTTATTTAGCCCCTCCTCAAATCCAATTCATGTGATTGTCATGGCATTACTTTCCTGATATCATGATCTTCTTCTTTTTGGGGCTGCATATATGATGCTGCTTCTTACCCATAATACTCCAATTTCTAGTCACATTGGTTGGTTGAACCCTTTGCCTTGAACATTCTACTTTCTTGTCTCTGTTCCTATTCCCAGGCTTCCTTGAAAGTCCCAGTATAAGTTCCATCTTTGACAAGAAGTCCTCTTAAATCTTAATGCTTTTCCTTTGTTGATTACCTCCAATAATCCTAGTTATATATATATATATATATATATATATATATATATAATATATTATTAAAATATAGTTCTTTGAATGTTGCTTTTGAGTTGGGCTCCTTGAGCGTTGAAACTGGTTTGGTCTGGTTTGATTTTGCCTTTCTTTATATCTTCAATATTTAGGATAGTGTTCAGCATATAATAGATCCTTAAAAAAGGTCAGTTATCTGATGAGAATACTGCATTATTACAAGAGATAAAAGCTGTGGATGTAGTCTAGAACTACATTCTCATGTAGAATATGTGCTCAATAATTCTATAACTTTCTGCCAATAAGTATTCTTTGGCCTTCTTTATGATTTATCAAATCAACATTTTGAGATCACTGAGAAACATGAGTTTTTAAATAATTATTTTCAATATGCTGTTCTATTCAAAGTCATTATTCAAGTTCAAATAGCAAGTCCATGAATAAAAATGCTCTGGCAAGAATAATTGACTCTTTTGGAGGAATAAAATCAGCAGTAAACTGCCTCAGACTAAGTAATCAATGCTTATTGAATGCTATACTCTCTAGACTAGTATTTCTGCACATTGAAGGTCTTTTAGACCCAGGTTTTCTACTTCCCTTTTAATGAACAAGGTCAAAAGCATGAATTGAAATACTACATCACTAATAAATTCTTTATTTTAGCTCAAAAGAAAATAGCCTCTAGGAATAATGCACAGTGATGACTCTCTTGAGTCCATGAATATGAATCATACACCACAGTTAAAAAGACAGACATCTACATTCCATGTAGACAATGATTCTACAATTCTACATTTTGGCGTGAACTGTTTTTTAACCTCATCTGAGCCCTTACTTCTGCTCAGCCATCTTTTTTACATATCACTCATCTCAAATGAATTCATAACATCAACTACTGCAAACTTTAAAGAATTATAACTAATGAGCTAATTTCCATTCTTCTCAAACTCAATACTATACCCTAGTGCCTCTCACTCTGCCACTGCCCTAGTCTCAGAGTTTAATAATGGGGTCACCCAGCATGATATGCTTCCTCCACACTCCAAACCCCCATTTTTGCTTATTCTTAAATCCACCCATTTCAGATCAGGGGACATTCTTTTCCATTAATCAATCAATCAACAAGCAAGCAATATTTAGTATCTGGGATACTGAAGGGATTCTATTTGAAGGGGAATAATGCAAACAATCTCTGTTTGCAAGGAATTGGAGGAGGTTGGGGTAGGTATATATATATATATATATATATATATACATATATATATGCACATACAAAAAGGATACGAGGTATTTGAGAGTGAAGATTTTGTGATTAACATGGCTTTTAAGCTGAGTCTAAAGAAATCTTAGTATTTTAAGGGGCTGATGTTGGAGGGAGAACACTTTAGTTATATGAAGCCTGATAAAAGATATGAAGGAAGACAGACTGTCACATATAAGTAACAATAAAGAGTATATGAAAGTCAGTGATGTATAAAAAGGCAAAAAGCGATATGGAGATAGGCTGCAGAAGATTTTAAATACCAACCCCTTTACTTGTGATCATTATTCTCTTCTAACTCCTCTGATATCTCTGATAGCTTCTCCATCAATCATTTCCCCCCTCCTTCATCTTCAGCCTTTCTCTTTATTGTGTCCTTTCCTTTGGTCTATTCCCAAATGCAAAGAGGGCAACACCTTTCTTCCAGTTGCCTGAAATTGAAAACTTAGAAGCCTCCTGGAGACTCCCTTGTCTCAAATAAACAATTATTTGCCAAATCTTTTATTTCTACCCCCCACAACATCTCTCAATCTATGTCCTCTCCACTCACACAGCCAACACCCCAGTTTAAGACTCTATTCCATCTGGTCTGCACTATTATAATAACCCCCAATGGTTTTACCAAAAGTTCTCTCTCTAATACAAAAGAGTATTAGGGCATTTGGTGCTATCAAATATGGAGCTACCAAAATATGATCCCTAAAGGATAGGGCTGATCATGTTATTCATTTAATTCCAAGAATTTTCTATTACATCTAGGACCAAATGTAAATACCTCTAGCTGTTAAATCTCTTTACAAGCACACCCTCCAATCTACTTATAGAATTTGAATTTCAAAAACTGTGCTTAGTATTATCACAGCATTCATGCACTTAAAATATTTGTGCATTACATTATTATTTTTGTTGTTGTTACTCCTACTGTTAAACTGCCATATCATATAATAATACCTTATTTCTTCTATTGCATTGTAAACTCTTTCAGCACAAGGACCATATCAAATCTATCTACTTCATTACCTACACTAGAATCTTGCACATAGTGGATATCAATCAACTTCATTTGATAGATTAATAAGAAATATATTTACTATGAAATTTTAAAATGTAAATTATAAGCTGTCTGCAAAATACACAAGTGCTGACTTTTACAGGTAAGTCAGTTTTCACTGCTTATGACATCTTAGGTGAAATAGCTTCTTGTTTACATTTGAGAATTCTCAGACATCTCTAGCCAGATGTAAGAATATTTATGCTTAAAAATAGATTATCATGTTAGCAACTCTAGTTTGTTGGGTATACTTCAACTATGAATTAAAAATTCAAAGTCAGGTCATGCGTTTTATGGCTGGACTAGAACTTGGAGTGCATATAAACTGCCTTCTTCATTTTACAATTAAGAAAACTGAAGCCAAAATAGGTAAATCGGCTTGCTTCCAAGTCAATGGAAAGAAAAAGGGTTGGAGTCTAGACCCACATCCTCTAACTCCAAATCCACAGTGCTTTCCATTATGGCACATGATGGAGACATTAAATTTACTTGCAATTTCAAAAGATAGCTTTGTGAAAAATTTAAGTGCATGTAGAATACTAAAAATGAGGTAACACTGAATATTCAACATTCAATTTGTATTCATGAATTTTATTGTTAATATAAAAAAATTTATATGATTATTTGAATAATTACCACAAAATGTCACTGGACATGATGAAAATTTTCAGTCAGGATTAACTTTTGTAACCCCATTTTCTTGACAAAAGATGGTGGGTGGCTGGCAATTTCTTTCTCCAGCTCATTTTACAGATGAGGAAACTGAAGCAAACAGGATAGAGTGACTTGCCCAAAGTCACACAATATGTGCCTGAGGTTAGATTTGAACTTAGGAAGATGCATCTTCCTGACTCCAGGTCTAGCACTCTATCCTCTGCACCATCTAGCTTCCCCCACAATGATGGTAATCTAAAAGTAAATCTGGTACCCATATGGGGATTCATAGATGGGTTTTTAAATGTGTATCTTCTTTAATGATTCATCTGTAGTTATATAACTTGGCAAAGGTGAGAGGCAAACCAGTTCTGAGAGTTATTCTTCAAGAACTATATGAATTTTGGAATACTTTATAGAATAAAAAGGAATTGCTAAATGCTTAAAAGGAAGGAAGCAAGGAAGAAAGGGAGGGAGAGAGAAAGGAGATGAAGGAAGGAAGGAGGAAAGGAGGAAAAATGAAAGAAAAAAGGACAGGAGAAAGGAACAAAGGAAAGGGAAAGAAAAAAGTGGGAAGAAAAGCAAAGTAGAATAAGAGAGAAAGAAAAAATAATAATTGTTCAGGATTCGTCATACTATTCAATTCTCTGATTTACTGGCATTGCTTTCTGACCTGCTGTTGTACCCTAGGGGCTCTTGGGCTCATTCACCTTGTTTGAGCTTAACCCTAGTCTCTCCTAATTAAGATATGAGTTCCTTGAGAGTAGGGGCTGCCTTGTTTTTCTCTTTGTATTTCTAACATTTAATAAGTTCTTGATACACAGATGGTGTCCGCTCTAATTCATTAAAAATCCCTTGCTTTAAAAAAATAAAAATAGATTATGCATACATTTTGGGAAGAGACATAGAATCAATTAATCTTAGCAGTAGAAGGATCCTTAGGTATTTCATACAACTTTTTGATTTTACATATGAGGAAAATGAGGCTGAGAGGGGCAGATTTTATGGAAAAGACAAGCATTTACAGAGGGGTCAGAAGAAGCCATTACAGGGACACTCTGAAGGTTTTTCTTAAGTACTTTAGAGTTGACTGTGCAGCATGGGAGACACTGGCACAGGACCAACCAACATGGGGAGCCCTCATCAGAGAGGATGTTGTACTTTATGAGCAAGGTAGAAATGAAACAGCTCAAGGGAAGCATGAGATGCATAAGTTTAGAGTACTCATCCCAGGTGTTCACATGGACTATTTGTGACCCACATGTGGTAGAGCATTCCGAGATTGTATTGGTCTGATCAGCCACCTTCAGTTATACTGTAACATCTCTAACATTGTAATATCACTTCAATCTTCTTCAATAACAAAGGACAAGAACCAACCAAGGGGCAGATTTGCACCTTGAAAATTAACTTCTGGGTGGCATGGTGGATAGATACTTAAAATGAGGAGGACCTGAGTTCCAATTCTGATCCCCCCACCCATGTTTCTCCTTACCTTTATGGTTCTGCTCCAAATCTACTTCTGAAAAATAGTGGGCATAGGAGATAATGCCCTGAATTTGAGATCAGAAAGAGCTCTACTCAAATGCCTCCTTAGATAGATATCATCTGAGTTACATCTTTCTGTTCCTCAGTTTCCTTATTTGTAAAATAAGGGGGGATTAGTCTTGATATCATTTAAGGTCTTTCTTGGCTCTAAATCTGATTCCATTGTTTTCACTGGTTTGTCTCGATTTGATTCAGATTTTTTCATTAAGTTTACATGCCCTTAGCCCTGCATATTCAAGCGCCACTTCCACATTATTTGATAAAGTATATTACCTTGGTGAGGCTTCATCAAGACGAGAAGGAAGGAAGGGGTAAAAAGACAGAGACAATGAAAAATAAAGTGAGGGTCTTCAGATTAAAAATGAACATCCCATGCTTTAGAAGAAAATCTCAGGCTTAAAAATTTTAACTATTAAGGAAAAGACCACGAAAGAAAATAAGCTTGCCTATAGAGGATGGGCTGCACCTTTGTCTATGATTTTTTAAAGGTCTGTCTAATTTCTATAAAATAAATATTTTTAGATTTTGAAAAACTAAAATTTGTCTTTGATCATTTCCTAATAACCATAAAACCTAAAACTGAAATAATAAGTCATCAATGATAATTTTCAAATCCTTGCAATTTTCCAATTCTCCAATGATAATTCAAAAAAGAAAATTTCTTTGGCCCATGTCACATAACTTTGAGATTGATTGCTAATCAAGAAGACTATACCTTTCTCACCCTAATATTTGATAGTTTCATCTAAAAAATATGATAATAAAAGACTGAACTACGCTGAGAGAATTTTCAAATATCAGATAATTATTAATTGCTTTTAAAATGTTTTGGTTAATTAACAATTTCATATGTAATTTGGGTTTTGTACAATAAGTCAAACACTATCACAACATTCCAAATGACTCAGAAACAAGAACCTTTAAAAAAATTCTATTTTATCTAATGAAGTCTTTTAAAAATACTAAACCTCAGAATCAGCAGGTATAAATACTCCTGCTGGTATCATATTTTTAATTGGTTCTGTTTGACAGGACCCTAGTCCATCACAAAATGACTCTTCACAAATCGGATCTAATTTCCTACACTTGCTCAGGGCCACTGCCAGAAGTAGTCATATAAAATTGTATGAATAGCTCAGAAGTAATTGGAAACAACTACTACCCAAAAAACCCTCCACTATTCTCAGATTATTAAAAACATAATAGTCAGGTATTCAGGTATATCTCTGCAAAATGCAATGTTGCAGAATTTCATAAAACTGGTATCTATCAACAATTAAAAATGATGGCATTTTTTTTTAAAAAATCAAAAGAAAACAAAAAATGATGGCAGACTAAACTCTGAATCATGGTCATCTAACTACTGACATTCATGATTCTCCAAATAAACATTATGAAATTCTATGGTTATCATTGTTGAAAGAGAAGGGACAATTCCATCATGAATGAAGAATCCAATTAAGAGCTAGAGACCATGGCTTGCCAATTCTTTGGACAGTATTTTTCACAATTTTGCTCAGATTCTAGAAATAATTTTTGTGACATATAACTCATCTAATGAAAACTATAGGCCACTAAGATTGTTTGTAATATGATGAATTTTGAAGACTAGTGGAAAAGAAATAGTATGAGTTTCTGTCCAAGAAACACAAATATAGCCACAAAAACTACAATCAATTATGTGATTTAGGGTCTGCTTAAATGCCAAAGCACGATTATATTCTGTGACAGATATGTTACAATTCCTTTCCAAGATTAAAATTTCAATTGACCAATGTCTGAAAGTAACATTCAGATTATTCCACTTGTAAATTAGACTTTTAAGAGGAATAACAAAAAGAGCAAAGAAAGTAACATGGTAACTATAGCATGTTAATGACATTGGCTTGCACTCAAAAAGTGGAGCAAAAGATTTCAGGAGAGTTATAAAGACATATCTACAACTGTCTTCTAGCTATATCTACTTGGTTTTCCCACTTGGACTTCAAATTCAACATAGCCCAAACCAAGTTCATTATCTTTTCTCTTATTTCACTTTTCTTTCTATAATGACACTCAGTCTCCCATGTATATAACCTTGGGGTTATCTGTGACTCTTCCCTCTCTCCCATGTTTCTCTTTTTCAATTGTTTACCAAATGTTGGCAGAAAAGTCCTACCATAAATACTTTTCTTGAATCTGTACTTTCTCTATACTCATGGTCATCAGCCTAGTTCAGCCACCTGGACTATTACAAAAGCCTCCTTACTCTCTAGCCCTTCCAATCCATCTTTCAATTGTGATTGCTGCCAGATAAATCTTCCTGGTCATCCATCAGAAAGAATGTATGATGAAGCTACTATATGAGGTATTAGGATACAAGTAAAAAAGAATTCCTCTGCTCAAAATTCTTCTGTGGCTCTTTACTGCCTATCAAGTAAATTCAGTTGTGGGGTTTTTTTGGTTTGCTTTGTTTGGGGAGTATTTTTGTGTCTGACATTCAAGTTCCTCCTCAATCTAGGGTATTGGATAAAATCAAACACTAATCACAACATTCAAATGACAAAGAACCACGAACCTTTTAAAAAGTTTCCATTTTGCCTAATGGAGACTTTTAAAAACATTGAACCTCAGAATCAACAGGCACTCCTACTGGTAGCATTTTCTTACTTTCTTAGACTTATTTCATATAACTTTCCTTCACATACACCATGTTTCATCTGACACAGAACAGAAATCCCAGAATCTGAGTCGAGAGGCCTTGGAAGTCATCTTGTCCATAAATTCATAAATGAAAAAGACTCCCCAATACAAGCTTGGTGAAGAGTGGATGTCCAGCTTCTGTTTCAAAATGTACAATGGGGGAAAGCATACATCACCCAGAAGCTCCACTCTACTTGAAGACAATTCTAATTAGCAGAATTTTTTTCCCTCGAATACTAACTTAAATTTGCTTCTTCAACTCACTTCTCTTGGTGTGACCCTATAGGCTTATAAATACATAAATAAATAAATAGATAGATAAATAAATAAAATCTTTATTCCATATGAGAGTTCTTCAAATACTCAAAGTCTACAATCACAACTCTCTTACTTTCCAAATACACATCAGATTTTCATAACTCCCTGTTTTTGTTCATACTCTGCCCCATGACTGGAATGAATTCCATTCTCCTTTGTTAACACTTTGTTAACCAGACTTGAACTCTCAAAGATCATTCTTCCCTGACTCCAGGCTGGGCACTCTTATCTACAACAGAAACTGCATGCCCCTTGATTATTATAGATCAGATTTAATGATCATTTATCAGCAACATGGCTCAAGACCTCTTGAGAGCAATTGAGATGACATTTACAAACCAACAGACCAAGGCCTGGGACATAATAGGTACTCAATAAAATGTTTATTTTCTATCTTTTTCCCACCTTCCTTCTTCTCTCAGGTGTTACTTCTTCTCCTTACCCTTTCTTGACAGTCAAGTGGTTTGCTCAAACACCAACCCAGTGGTTTATGTTTGTACCTTCCTCAAACAAATTTTTATTATTTTCCAAATGTTGCATTCCTTTTCCCCAAAGCAGATAAAAAGCAGTTTGTTTCACAGAATTATAGCTCTAAAGCTGCAAGGAACCTTCAATTTCATCAGTTTAGAGATTCCTAACCTTTTTAGAGTGTTATGTCCCCTTAGCAGTTGGTGCCTATTGACTCCTTTTCAGAACAATGTAATTTATTTTATGTATTTAAAAACAAATCACTATCTTCATGGTTTTTCTGGGGAAGAATATGGAAAAATAAAATATTTATAATAAATCATATTATTTTAAAATATTACTAATTCTGAGTAACTTTTGAAGTGCATCCTTTGGAATATAGGAAATAAGAGAACTTTAGAAATGATTTTTGATTTAAATGAAATTCTTAATAATGAGAATTTTGTGACCAGTATGAATATATTTCTCTAGGTTCAACTATATATATATATACATATATATATATATATATATATATGAAGTTAATTTCCACACTACAATAATCACTGTTATTTTGTTAACACACACACACACACACACACACACACACACACACACACAGAGTTCAAAAAATATAAATAGGTAGAGTTACAAGGTTTTATTTGATATTTTACTTTTCCTTTGGCTTGGCAGTTGATATGCATGGAATTATTGCTTATATAAAATTTGATATTTTACAAAATAGTCCCACAGACATTAATTGCCTGGCCAATAAACTAACTGGCATCAATTTTGCAGACTGCCTTTTGGCACTAAGCCTAGATGCAATTCTTAATAAGCTAAATAGGTAGAGTTTTAATATTGCAAAGGAAAAACATACAGACTCAATTCTACTATAAATTCTAAACAGCACTGGTGGCTTCTCAAGTGACATCATTCACATTGAAGCATTGTATCTTCTAGAATTATAGCTCCATAGCTTTCTCTTTAGAGTAAAGAAGTGAAGTAAATTATGTATGTATGTATATATATATATATATATATATATATATGTCATGAATTCACCCATCAACATCCTACCTCATCTAAGAGTTATGAAAATAGCTCTTAGATGCTCAATGATTCCAGTTTAGTGAAACATAAGTCTAATCATGTTCTACAAAGATGAAAAAACTAGAGTATGGACATAGAAATAAGCTGTATCTTCCATAAAAGGACAATTTTAGCTAAAAACTTCAAGGAAATTTAACAGAAGGAGGCTGGGAGGGGAGAAAGCCAAGATAGTACAGAGGAACCATGAACTTCCCTGAGTTCTCCTTAACTTCCCTCAGAAACAACTTTAGTCAAGTCTCTAAACAGTAGGAGATTAGCCAGGAAGTGATCAATATAAAAATATTGATCTACAAGAGTATATGAAAACATTTAATTAGGCAGGAAGGAGTTATGATGTGTGTCAATAGTAGTATTTACACCAATGAACAGATTATTGAAGGAGTTACAGAATAAGTTTAATGAACTTTATTGAATGATGCACTGATTAATCTCTTCATTCTATATGGCTCTCCATAAGGTGGCAAAGTCAACCTGCTCCAAAATATGCCTTTCATACCTTTTATCTTCCATTGTTATTTACTCCTACAATTTGACAAAAATCAGGTTGTCTCTGAATAACCACTGTTGAAATGGCAGGATATCATCTCAGAGAATATACAATAAGAAAAAATCAAGTATTCATTAAATGTTTACTACATACAGGGAACTTAAGAGTTACACTTTATAATCCTAAAATCTACTCCAAGAAGCATCCTATCTCTGACAATAAGCAATCTGCCTGCATTCAATTCCCCCTCAAACATTCACAAGAAGTTAATGAAATAGGCAATCAATCCACACATTCTTTACAGACTCACTAATTAACAAACCCACTCAGTTAATTTTATTTTCTATAGGAAGTTCTCATTGTCTCTATGGAACCTGAATGTTAAAATAGGCCAACTAGTTACACTATCACACCAGAAATAATATTAGGAAAAGCAATGAAGTGAGGAGTTACAAGACCTTCCTTGGTTTCTCCTCCACTCTAACAAATAACATTTGTGTCTAAAGGTGACTGACTTGAAAATCAATCAAAAAAACTATAAAGAGGAGACAAGAACCTTATATACTATTTCAATTCTATACGACAGAAGACTTCAACATGAATGATGTCACTTAAGAAAACCAATTACACTAATTAAGATAAATAAAACCCTTTAGGAAAATAATAAATAACACTACTTGGGATAATAAATAAAACTATTTGGGACAAATAAAATTAAGAGGTTCTATATTGATCAAGTGTGATTTTTTTAAATTTTCTACTCTGAAACACCCTCTATAGCATCAGTGACAGATGGTCCAGTTTCTGCTCTATTTCATGAAGCAACACTGCTATCTTTTCAAAGCTCTTTGTGAAAATTTCTACTTCTAACAAGTCAAAACATGCCTATAACTTCCACCCATTGGACATAGTCCTGTCTTCTGGAGCTATAAAGAATCACTCTAGTTCCTCTTTCATATTACAGCCTTTCAAATATTTAAAAGAATAATCATGTTACTTCTTCTCTTCCCCCACTCTCTTTGTCTCCTCCAAGTCTTTTGATTGTACTTCATATAATATAGTTCTAGAATACCAAGTGACCTTTTCAGGATATTTTCTATTAAACATCCCTCTTTAAAAAAAATCAATGCCCAGAACTAAACATAAAATTGATCTGACATATATCAGACTTTGGAGTATACTACATAGTATATAGAATCTCTGTGGAATAAACTGAGTTTAGCAAACTATTAATTCAGACTACAACAAAAGGTAGACCATGGAGTCGGAAAGATATGTGTTTAAAAGTCCTATTTCTGACATTTGCTAAGTGTGGGACTCTCCACAAATGGCTTAACCACTCAGGGTCTCTCAGGCAACTGTAATAACAACAGTAACAACAACAACAATGCATATTTATTTACCATTTTAACCTTTACAAAACTTTGCATTTTTATCTCATTTTATCCTCACAAGAATTCGGTGAACACATTATTACCTCCATTTTACACATAGAGAAACAGAAACAGAGAAAGCTTGAAAGAACTTGAAAGAAAGACTTGGTCAGGGTCATATCTCTAGTGTCTGGACAGTATTTGAACTCAGGACTTTGGACCTCCAAGTCTAGTTCTCCAGCTCCCAAACCACCTAGCTGCCTCTTACTAAAGTAACAGATAAGTTGAGAATCTCCATGAGCAAAGGATATTCCCACAATTAACACTTCCCATGCTGGTGCAATCACAGGTCAGGATAACAAAAAAATCAATTACTGCATTATATTTATTTGACATTCATTTCATATAGCTGACTTTTAGTTGACTATTTAACTTATAGTCTATTAAACCAAAAAAATCTTTTTTCATGAGAATTACAGTTACAACATGATTCCCCACACTCCTGATTGTCCAGTAAATTGTTTTGGTTTAACTTAAGAGTTCAGCTTTACATTAATCTTTGTTAAATTTCATTGTGTTAGAGCTTCAGCATGTAAACCAGTAAAACAATAAAACAGACACTGAACATATAGCAAGGAATTCTCAAGGTCAAATCCAGTCAAAAATCTAACTCAGTAGCTGTGTGACCCTGGTTAATTCACTTAACCACTGCCTGCCTCAGTTTCTTCATCTGTAAAATGGAGATAATAGTAATAAAAATGTCCCCCAGGAAAATTCCAAAGATAAAATGAAATAATATTTGGGAAACTCTCTGTAGACTTAGAGAGCTACATAAATGCTAGCTATTAGTGGCAATAATAAATCACTTGTATATCATTCTTTTCAGGCGGCACTAGTCTTCATTGTTAATGACAAGTGTCACTGAATAAAAAGGACAAAAATCTACTATTGTTTTTTAACTTTTAACTCCACGGTAATTTGACCTGAGCAAAATGTATTTGCTACTGATTGTGCCTTTTTCAGATGACATAATGTCTAAATTGAATAGTGGTATCTACAGGGGAAATAATATTTAATATTTCTGATGTTAATATGACAGACCTAAATACCTACTCTTAAACATCAATGACAGCATTAAAAGAAAGCTAAAAGATTGCCCATATGACCGTAAATTATTTCATTCCTTTTTTGTCTTTCTGCAAGCTGAGCTATTCTAAGATGCTGACATAAAACACTCTGGGCAAATGGAACATGGTGACCACTCAATTCTGTACAAGATTAGAAATATCTTTATGCCATAAGATAAGGTAAAGTAAAGAAAAATTAGAATTGTGATTACAGCTCAGGAAAGCCAAAAGACAACACCTCATCCCATTTCAGCTGAAATTCTCCAAACCAAAAATCAGCACTGATTTCTAACAGCTGGGAAACGAGTTCAATATATTTAGCTATGAAGTTTTATCATCTTTGTCCCAAAATAGGGGATTAAAACACCTCTCCAATCTTATAGTCTTATTGAATGTGTATTGTTCAGTTGTTTCAATTGTTTTTGAATGTTTTTTTATTCCATCTGGGGATTTTCTTGGCAGAGATACTAATGTGGTTTGCTACTTCCTTCTGCAGTTCATTTTACAGAATAGGAAATCGAGGCACACAGGACTGGGTGACTTGCCCGGGGTCACACAGCTGGTGCCTGAGCCTGGATTTAAACACACCGAGGTGAGTCTGCCAGACTCCAGGTGCTGTGCTCTAGTAGTCCCTAGGAATACTCATACTGCTAGTAGCAACAATTTCTCTGAAAGGACTGCTGGCAGTGAGAATAGGAAAAGAAGCTAATACTTTGCACCAGAGAGAACTTGATCTTTGCCAGCATTGGCTGTGGTCTTTATAAGCATAAGGAACATGGTACTACCAAATCTATGAAACAGATAGAAATCTCTGAACCCATTAGCTAAAAAACTTCATCTCTCAGATGCTGCTAGGAGAACCAGATAAAGGAAATGAATCGCCAATATCTAATCCATCACTATGCAGGTTTCATAAATTTATGTAAACAAGCCATTTTCCTTTAAAGGCAAAATGTGTTCTTTTTAATGGGATAAAGGGGGATGCTCAACAGCTGGAAGATCTCTCATAACACAGGAAAAGAGGGGCGGCTAGGTGGTGCAGTGAAAAAAAGCACCGGACCTGGAGTCAGGAGTACCTGGGTTCAAATCCAGTCTCAGACACTTAATAATTACCTAGCTGTGTGACCTTGGGCAAGCCACTTAACCCCGTTTGCCTTGCAAAAACCTAAAAAAAATAACACAGGAAAAGGTATAGCTGTATAGGGAGCATTGAATTTCTTCAAGTGGCTCAACTTCTGAACGATCTCACTATTTACTTAACAAAACCACATTGGTTAAAGAACAATCGAATTCAAGATTGCAACAGGTGTGGTCAATTGGATCCACCAGTTTGCAAAAAAAATCCCACAGGTTAAAAAAAATCGACGAATTAATAATATATCCATAAAGCAAAATAAGACCAAATCAGTGTGTTGTAATATATGAATAGAGAATCCATCCTTGAAGGCAGTAACATCAATTTAAATCACCTTCAGATGCATTCCATCTGTATAACCCTGGGAAAAAATTGCTTAACTTCTCAGTGCTCTAGATGAGTGTTCTCAAACTCAAATAGAAATGGGGGCCGTTAATCTGTACATAAAGATCCTGTGGCCCACATAATGACTTAGCTTTAAAAGGTAATATTATTTATGACACTGTATTTTTAAATGTTAAATTGGTTCAGGCAACACCTGGGGACAGTTGAGGGCTATGTGGGGTCAAAGATTTAGGTGTTTCATATCTCTCTAGGAAACAGTTGTGGAGAAGGAGACATGCATTAATTGGTAAAGGAGTCTCTTCACTTGGGAGTTTCCTATAGAAATGAAATCACAGGTAGGTCCCTATCTTTTCCAAAGACTTAAAACACAAAGTCTAATCTCTTTTTTCATTTCTTTTTTAATGTTATTTTATTTTATTTTTTCCAATTACATGCAAAGATAGCTTTCAACAATTATGATTTTGTAAGTTTTTGAATTCCACATTTGTCTACCTCCTTCCCTTCCCATAAAAGTGAGTAATCTGAAAAAGATTATACATGTGCATCATGTTAAACATATTTCCATATTAGATATATTGTGAAAGAAGAATCAGATTTAAAGGGGGGGAACATGAGAAAGAAAAGACAAAAACAAAATAAATTTGAATAAGTGAAAATAATATTCTTCGGTCTGCATTCAGACTCCATAGGTTTTCCACTGTATGAGGATGGAGTTTTTTTTTCTATCACAGAATTGTCCTTGATCATTGAACTGATGAGATAAGCGAAGTCCATCATAGTTGAAGATATGTTTTTTCTAGACAACCATTTGTCTCTCATTTGTATTTTGTGTAGTTTGGATTGGAAGCCTCTCTTCCATGTTATCTCTTGGATAACCAAGATTGAAACCAGTTCATTTACTACCACCTATAAATTTCACCCCACTCTCAGAGTTGATTCCATGAAACTGAATTTACCATGGATTTATTTTAAATTTGTTTAACTCTATATATATATATGTTGTTTCCCCCAAGAGAATGGAAGCTCCCAGATTGTAGGGATAGGATTTTAGTCTTCTTATCCCCAATATCAAGCATAGTGTCTGGCACATCATAGCCATTTAATATAATAATAGATGAATTATTAATGTTTGTTTCAAGGGCATTTTTCCTAAATGCAGTTTTGACAATGGATATGCAAACTAAGGGCAGCTAGGTGACTCAGTAGATAGAGTGCTAGACCTAGATTCAGAAAGATCTAAGTTTGAATCTGACCTCATACACTTAATAGCTCTATGATCTTGGACAAGTGACTTTATCTGTATGCCTCAGTTTCCTCATCTGTAAAATGAGCTGCAGAAGGAATGGCAAATCACTCCAGTATTTTTGCCACAAAAAAAAACTAATAGGGTCAGAAAGAGTCAGACAATACTGAAAAGTCACAACAATAAAATCTCTTACATATAAATACACGTACATATATAAACAAGCATATATATCACTATGCATGCATGTAAACATACATACATGTGTGTGTTGTGAATTAGGACCTAGGAATTTAATCAGCACAGGGTTTCCAAGGTTTCTGCACAAGGAGATTGGCAAATGTACCATAACTAAGTCTTGGGAGTAACTTGGAGGTGAGAGGAAGATAAGAATTATAATTTTTGTAACATACTTCCAATCCATTATTTTATTTGATCCTAATAACAACCTGTAAAGTAGGTGCTGCTACTATCTTCATTTTACAGATGAAGAAACTAAGACAGGGATAAGTTAAATTGCTTGCTCTTGGCCATACAATTAAGTATGTGTCAGAGGCAGAGTGTAAACCCAGGTCTTACTGAAACCAAAACCAACCCTCTTTATCTGATTTATAAAAGCACTTAATAATAACGTCAATTCTGATTTTGTAGGTCAGAATTTCTCTTCTCATGATGTCAATAGTTCTATTACCCTAACAAATATGTTTAAATGTATACATTGTAAATTCTGATTTGCATAGGGTTCATAGCATGTCTTTAATAATGCATGTGGCAATATAAATTTTGTACAGCTGTTACTTTTAATACATAAAAGAAACAGAATCATAAATATATTTTCTTTTATATCACATATACATTAACTGAAATCTTCAGCCTTTTTTAAAAAAAGCCTGTGATTTTATATGTTTAACATGAAAAATAAAATAAAATTAGAGGGTAATTTTAAAGCAGTTTTCAGTTAAATGAATCTAAACTAATAGAGTTCCTTTAAAAAACTGAATAGCAAGGGAATCATCCATGTGGAAACTTAGATTAAAGGAAACATTTAAAAGTTGATATTTCACTGGATATTTGTTGTTGTTCAGTTGTGTCTGCCTCTTTATGAACCCATTTGGGGCTTTCCTGGAAATGATTGTTGAGTGACTTGGTATTTCTTTATCCAGTTCATTATAAGATGAGAAACCCAAGGAAAAGAAGATGAAGTTATTTGCCCCAGGTCACAGAGCAAATATCTGAGACTGGATTTGAACTCAGGTCTTACTAACTCTGAGTTAGCTGCACTGAGCCATGTAGCAGTCTGCTTGGACATCTAGAAAATCATATACAGACTTATTGAAATTATCCAAAACTTGTCAGTCTTCCAAAATGACCCCCAAAAAAATTTTTAAGAACATAAAAAGTTTGATTAGCATTAACTATTAGGGAGATACTAGCTACCCAGGAACTGCTGATGCACACCATATTTTTCCAGGGGGCAGCTCAGTGGTACCCTGAAATCAGGAAGACCTGAGTTCAAATCCAACCTCAGACACTTAAAACTTACTAGCTGTGTAACTCTGGGCAAGTCACTTAACCCCATGGCCCCACAAAAACAAACAAAAAATGTATTTTTCCCTTATCTCTGCCTTGACATTTAGCAGGCACATACTAACACAGTATTCTTATATTTTAAACTTATAGGAATTGTTTTGGAGACTAAGGAAAATTTGAAGTTACAGAATCTAAGGGGCTACAAAATAATTCAGTTTCCTTTGATTTCAAGTTAAGGACTCATTAATAAAACATACAAGTTATTTAAAACATCCTAGCTAATTAAAGGTGTTGCTACTTTTATTATCTAATGTCAGGTCTAGTGAGGAATCAAAGGAAATTCCACCTTAACTCTAGAGAAGAGTACATTTGTAGGATTTTATACTATTTTTACACTGATAAAAGGTTTTGCATTTTAAATGCATCAAGATATGGATTTGAAATAAAGAAGCATGAGTTGGTGGAATGGTATTTTAGGAGAAAAGTAAAACTATCCATCCACAGAAGTGTTTAGAGTGATTTGAGGGAAAACTTTTAATGTTAAGAAAATTTACAACAGATATGCAATTGTGACCCTTGAAATTACAGCATAAACTATATTGGGTGCTAGAGAGAAGGAACAAATATAAAATATCCAGAAAAAAAATGTTTTCTCTAATATTTCAATATCAAGTCATTGACCCAATCATCAAAGATGTTATCTTATTTCAGAAACTACACGCCAACTGTGAGTAAAAAGTAGTTTCTAAAGGTTCTTTGGGAAAATACAAGTTATGAATAAGAAAAGGAATTCCTCTGAAATTCCAAAAGGAGAAATTTAGGCTCCTAAAATTATAGTTTATCTTTTTAGGAGAAGACACACCTACCCACTTCCAAGAGTGTCACATAGTTGTGTCCTGAAACAAAAGGACCACTAAAATATTATGTTGTATCACATATCTCAGTAAAACATTCCATGTCATTTGATTGATGAATGGCCAAATCCCAAGAGCCAGAGGCTTTTGTGTCACATTTTGTTTATTAAATATCTATTTGAAGATGCCATGAGATATTCATCTAACTCTGCTGAACTGTACAATACAAAGTAGATGGACATTTCATTCTAAAGATTTAGCAGGTTGATAAATATTAGAAAAGCATGGGTCGTATATATTTATATGTATGGATATATGTGTGTATGTACACACACACACACACACACACACACACAAACACACATAAATAATGCTTTCCTTAACTCTGAAGGCTATTTGCTCTTAGTATGACCTTGACCCATTTCTAACACTATTATCTTATTGTTTTTTTAAAGGACAACACTTTAGTTTGCTTGGCTTTCCCTAACCTGGTGTCATCAGCTTAGGCACTACATGTACATTTGAGATTTTATAGAGCTTCAACTTTTTTTCTTAAATATTATTTTCAGCATCTCCTTCCCAAAAATTTAATGGTCTAGTGCGAAACATTATGCATAGAAGGCACACAATAAATGGTTCATTGGAATTGCCAAAAAATCAAAATAGGAACCACAAAGGTCTGAATTTGACTTACATTTATTGATAGTGCTGCCAGTAAAAAATCCATGTAAAAGTTGCTAAGGTTTTTTCTGAAATCTCTGGATTTTATAAAAACACATGTAAGCTTATTACTCCCCAATCCCTTTCAATTCTTCTGTCATGAAAAAGTGAATTTAGCATATGTTCACACAGATAAAAAAAATATATGTGCTAAATTGAAATAGGTTATACATGTAAATTAGTTCTTTAAAAAGATAAAATCCTTTAAGGATGATAATGTTCTGTGAAGATACATTCATATAAAATATTGAAAAATGAGCATTCATCAGGTCCATTAAATAATAAAATGGCCCATTTAAGGTCAAGAATCTTTGTAAACTGATACCAAGCAGAAAAAGTCTCCATGCTCACCTTATTACTACTACTGTGTGATGTTTTCCCCCCTAAATCATAGCAGAGTGCTAGGCATCTAAAACTAGTTCTCACAGTTTCCAGCATAACAGAAATAGGACTCTAAATAATTTATTAATCCACACAGAGCAGTTGTAAATGAGACACAGTTATAGTTTGACATCATTGCTCAGAAAGAAGGAAAGCTGAAATGGAACTTTGAAAAGCATCTTCTTCACAATGTAAAAAAATGAAAATCTTAGTGTAAAAATAATTTCTGTGCAATATGGATGAGTGTCAGTATCTTCCACACAGAGGCTACCATCACAAGACAGCTTCCCTCCAACTGAACCCTAAGGCATTTCTGAGAATTTTCAATCTGATAAAATAAGTCAAAGCATGTTGCATGAATTCAAAACCCTGGCAGGCACAAGGAAAATAGCAAGTTCTCTACTACTTAAAGGTTCATTTGCAAATGTCTGAATGCAGGCATATTATTTTGCTCTACAGATACTGCTCTAGCTATAAAGAATCACTTAAATTAAAATAAAAAAACAAATTATGAACATGCATCACAGAAAGTCACGAGCCACTAACTTCCTATACCACAAGGAACACATCCAATTAATCAAAATAATTGTCTGGAAGACAGGATCAGCAGCATTAATCATAGGCTCCAACTGGTCCAAAAGCAAGGATTTCTTCCCAACTAGTCTTTCCCTAAAATGGAACACAGCTAACTAAATTTAAAAAAAAAAACTGTTAAAAGCCAACAAAGTTTAGTTTAATTCAACAAAGGGCTCATTACCATTGTCATATAATTAAATGCACCTGAAATATTAACCAGTTGGTTAAGAAAGATCCACACTATTTTATGGCTATCTGGGAATAACAAATAGCAACAGAGGAAACACTTAGTCACTGGCACAAGGCTACCAGCTAACAGTCGGGGCCACCTCTGGGTTAAAGAGAAAGATCAACGCTGCAGGTATCACTTATCCTGGGATTGGGGGGGTGCGGATAGAAGGGGAACGAGTGCTTACTTCGAAAATGTTCTGAAGCATAGTAATAGACATCCTCATAGCCCTCGTGGTAATCCTCTTCGGGTCTGTATTTTTTCCCCTTTCTTCTCCTGGATCGCCTTATCTGCTTCACAAAACCCAGGAAGCGTTCCATTGCCTCCACTTTGCACAACCAGTCTAGTTTATCTTGGATTAAACAACAACAGCTTCACACAGAGGGCATGAATGGACCGAAAAGAAAAAGCAAAAGAAGAACTGGAAAAGCGATGCCCTTTTATGGGTCTCTCTGGTGCCATCCAAAAACAAAAACAAAAACGAAAACGAACAACCAATCATCTCAGCTCCAATAATGAGGCAGACAGGTTTACCCTGAAATTTTGCTCATGTTGCTTCATAAAGTGGAGGATTTTTTTAATGAGATGAGAGAGAGAGAGAGAGAGAGAGAGAGAGAGAGAGAGAGAGCGCAAAGCTTTAAACTTCAAGCAACATTAAAAACAAAGCAAGAAAGTTCAGGAGATGCAAGCTGATAGCAAGAGGAATCCCAACACTAGCTAATTTCACAAGCCAAAGTCTCCATCATTTGAAGGTGGGGGAGAGGGGAGGAGTTGAGGAGGAGAGGGGCGGGGACAGCATCCCAGTCAATGGACTGTACCATAGCTCAAGGTAGATCCTGGCTCTCTCTCCTGCCCACTCATTCCCCTTCCTCACATAGGGGAGCCAGAAGTCTCCACTGGAAAACCCCCTCTCAGGTCCAGCGTTCTAAAAACAGGCAAGTTGATGAACTCTTTTGTGCTCTCCAATCTACTCTATGAATAAGCAGCCAAGTGCCTTCATCCCTACGCGCAGCCCACTGGCAGACAAGCGTGTGCTAGATGTGATAATTGGAGCAGCAGCAGGAGGGTTCAGCAGCTGCTTTCAAACGACACATTTCCCCAATGGGCATTAATGTATTCTGATCACTGTTTGATCTAAATATTAAAATGCGCTTCACAGACACCCCCTCAAAGGCTCAGCAACAACATGAGGCAATCGGCAAAGAAGAGACGATGGGTGCAGTTGGTGGGGAAAAATGACACAAAAATACAAACCAATTCTACCTGTGCTAGCCTTCAAACAGAAATCCCAACGGAATTGTAAAACTTAAAAAAAAAGGATGAAGGATAAGATCAGCTAGGCAGCAGAGAAAGCAGGATTCTTCTGGGAGTTGAGGGAGGTTAAGGAGGTACACTTACCTAAGGTTGACTCAAGCTTGAGGTTCAGTGTTGGAAGAAAATAGACACTCATAGAGTATCATTCTCATGGACCCCTGGCAGCCCTCTCCCTCTCAAACTTCAGAGGATCCTTCTCACCTCCAGGATCTTTATTCCTGGCCCCTTCCTATCTTCCCAGACCTCATCCACTTGACTCTCTTCCATACACTTTATGAAGCAGTGATACTAGCAGTTTAATTATTATTCCTTGGACAAATCCCCATTTCCATTCCTTATTGCATCTAGTTACCCGTGCTTGGAATGCATTCTCTCTTCCTCTCTGCCTTTTGACATCACCAGTTTCCTGATTCAGCTCAAATCATACTTTCTGGTTTGGTTTGGTTTTGTTTTGTTTGGCGAGGCAATGGGGTTAAGTGACTTGCCCAAAGCTAAGTAAATATTAAATGTCCAAGGCTAGATTTGAATTCATGTCCTCCTGACTCCAAGGCCAATATTCTATCCACTCTGCCACCTAGCTGCCCCCCCTCCCCAGATCATACTTTCTGCAGGAAACATTTCCAGGTCGCTCCAAAGCCTTCCTCTCTCTAACTAAAGGTACCTTCATTCTTCTCTCTATATATCTTGTATGTACTCATAAATTTATATGTTATCTTGATTTATTTATATTTAAAAGTAAAACCTAAAATAATGACAAAGCTGGAAGGAACCTACCAGGTCATAGATTAGGGATCAACCCATACCCAAAGCATGACTCCCAGCTACAGAAATTCTCCAAAACAGATATCCATTCTCCAAACTAGACCATAAGCAATTGGGGTGAGGCAGCAGGAATATGCCAGCACTAATGCAGAACAAGAGAAGACAGCAATGCTTAAGACCGTCATGGAGTTTTCTTGGCAAAGAAATGGTTTGCCATTTCCTTGTCCACATCATTTTACAGATGAGGAAATTGAGGCAATCAGGGTGAAGTGACTTACCCAGGATCATACAGCAAAAATCTGAGACCAACTTGAACTTGAGATTTTCCTTACTACAGGGTCAGAATTCTATTCACCATGCCACCTAGCTACTCATTCTTTTTTATTTAAGATAAAAGTTAAAATAATAATCACTGCAAACTTTATTCATAAACACTTGAAGGCTTACTATGTGCTTTCCTCCCCAAAACCCTATGGGAAGAGTGCTACAAGTATTGTTATCCTTATTTTATAGACAAAGAAATAGCTCACAAAGGTTAAATTGGCTTCCCCTACTAGCACTGGAACCCAGTCTTCTGATTCCAAAATCAGGCTCCTTCATTTCCTGCTGCCCCCCCCACCTTGTAGCTTCTCATCATCAATATTCCTTAAGATAAGACAATCAAAACTATTTTAGAGGAATAATATCCTCTCAAAAATAGAAGCAGGTAATTCTTTACCTTGAAAATTTCTTTTCTCTCACTCTCATGTCTTGTAATAAATGAAGACTGTCATAAGAAAATATTTGGTAAGATCAAATGGAATTAATCACACAAAGGATATATATCATCTGCTGAGTGGACAGTATCCTGGAATCTTGTATTCCAAGAAATGTCATTTTTTACCTAGTGTTTCTAACCATAGCAAAGGTCATTCAATCTCCTTATAAAATCAAGTTTGCAGCACCATCATAGAGAAAACTGATCCGATACCAGACTATTGTATATCTAGTTAGAGCCACAAGCAATTTTTCTTCCACTGTGACTGAAGTCACTTCACTATTTCCAAGCAGCACCTGCTAGCAATAATCAAGCATGGTTAACATTTAGAAAAGTCCATATTCAGTTATATAAAGTTGAAACTCAAAAATCAAGAGTGTTCCTAGTTGAAAGAAGCAGATACCTTTAATGCTTCCATGAATTTCACTTGGGCCAGGAGGTTTCCCACTTTTATGCTTTAGCAATATTGCTGTGAAGAGACAGACTATTTATTTCCACTGATTAAAAAAAGAAAAGAGTGTTTTCTTAAATAGCTGTCTTTACACAAGAGCTCACCTTCCCCTAAGTTCCAGATCCTCTGTTCATTATTCCTGCTTCCTAAATAAAAATTAACTAGAGTAATTAAAGACCTTTGGATTAAGTTCTACTTGAACATAAATAAGATGCTTGGCCCTGAGCAAATCAACTGATGTCTCTGTTTTCTTTTATGTAAAATAAGGGTGAAATCTGATGAGTATTTCTAAATCAATTTTCATCTGGATATAGCTGATAGAGAGCAGATCTTGGAAGCAGGAAGGTGTGGGTTCCAGTTTTACTTCCAGCACATATCTGTTTGGTAGCTGTGTGCAAGTCACTGACCTTTCTTCTAGATAACACTCCAAACTTCTAAGTTACATGAAAGACCCTGACATTCTGTGGTGGAAGGAGTCCCCTAAGATGGTCCTAAGCTAATATCCCTACTCCTTAGCATACTTATAGAGAATCAGAAGAACAAACATATTGACTGGCCCTATATCTTTTTTTAAACAAGGAAACAAAGTCAGAGGTAAGAGAATTTTTATAGGTCTGTAGACACCTTCATAAAGACATAAAGTATTACCTTAATTTAGTTTTATATAACAATTGAGCAAATGGGTACTTTTGACTGTCATAAACACCCAAATTAAATAACTACAAAGGATCTATGAAGGAAGATGCTATCTGTATTCAGTGAAAGAACTGATGGATAGAAGTATACATATATATATATATATATATATATATATATATATATATATATATATATATATATATAGAGAGAGAGAGAGAGAGAGAATGATTTCACATACATACATACATACATGATATATATATATACATATATGTATATACATTTGTGTCTAATGGTAGCCAACTCTAGGGGAGGGAAGAGAGAAAAAATAAAAAGAGGGAAAGAACATGATAACTTCATATTTTTAAAAGAAATAGCAAGTTGTACATAATAGATTCGCAATTTCATGTGCAATCATCTTTTTAAATTATACTGTTATAGAAATGTTTGCTTTATTTCATAAATTGAAAACAAATAGAAAATATAGCAATCAATCAATAAACTCTTATTAAGTGCCTAGTATGTGCTATGTGCTTGAGATTTTAAAAAAAGGAAGCAAAAGACAGTCCCTACCCTCAAGGAGTTGACAGTCTAATGAGGGAAACAACATACAAACAACTATCTACAAAAAAACCTAAATGCAGGGAAAAAAATTAAAAGAGGGAAAGGAATAGTAGTAAAGAAGGGTAAAGGAAGGCTTCCAATAAAAATTGGGATTTTTAGCTGAGACATAAAGGAAGTTAGGGAAGTTAGTAAGACCATATTTAATATTTCTTCTCTTTCCTTATTCCTTCAGATTCCTTCAGAATCCCTTCTCTTCTTGGAAGACAGCACTGAGAAGGTAGCAGCTTTTCCAGGAATCCTTCCCTCATACTCCCAGTGTTTAGTACTTTCTGTTTCCTCAAATTACCTTGCACTTATCTGTGGAATTTCCTTCCATCAGAAATTCTTTGTAGGCAGGGAGATTCACTTCTGTTGCATACCTCATACAATTTTTATGTTCTTTCTGATTAAAAAGTAAATGGTTCAAATTTTGAGGTTCTGATGAAAGATTTACACTCAATTTGGTGATAGATTTATTGGTGTTTGTTATGAATAATTTGTTTATAGCAAAGGTTCTTAAGCTATTTTTCTTTGCCAAGATTCCCTTTGACAATTTACTAAAAGCTATAGATGCCTCAGAATAAAGTTTTTAAATGCATGAAATAAATAAAATACAAAGGACTACAAAGGAAATAAGTTCAGGCAGGTAGGTGGCATAGTGGATAGAATGGGCTTTGACTCAGGATGACCCAAATTTAAATCTGACTTCAGACACTTAATAGTTATTTGACACTGGGCAAGTCATAACACTGTTTTTCCCCCTACTCCCCAAAAAGAAACCGGTTTCACTGAAATAAAATTATCAAAATATTTTTTTAAAGCAAATTCATGGGCCCCAGGTTAAGAGCCTCTGGCTTACAGTAATGACAATTATAACATTGACAGATTACTCAAAGTCATGAGAAATAGTTTATTTCCTGAATGTAAAGAATCAGAATCCTAAATCTCTCCATCAGCCAAAAAAGAAGAGGTCTAATTTAATTTAATTTAACAGGGATAAATGTGATATCCTTTATTTTCTTTTAAAAAAAGTGAACTGCCCAAATATGATGACATAGTAGAAAGAGCAAAGGCTTTAGAATTTGAAACCTTGGGGGAAGCTAGGTAGCAGAATGGCTAGAACACCAGCCCACTCAGACACTTAATAATTACTTGACTGTGAGACCTTGGACAAGTCACTTAATCCCATTGCCTTCCAAAAAAAAACCCAATTTGAAACCTTGGGTTCAAATTCAATCTTTGCTAATTGTATGACCATGAGTAAATTTCTTAACCTCTTGAGGCTTCCATTTCCTCATTTGTAAAATGAGTGATAAAAACAAGAAAGCCTAGGATGTCCCTTCCAACATTACAACTACATTCCTTTCATTAGGAGAAGTAGATCTGAGAGTTTTAGTGGACTGCAAATTCACTGAATCTATCCTGCGATATGGCAGCCAGAAAAGTTCGTGCCAACATATTGTTCTTGAGTTGTTTCAGTCACATCCTACTCTCTATTATTTCATTTGGGTTTTCTTGGCAAAAATACTGAAGTAGTTTGCTGTTTCCTTCTCCAGCTCCTTTTACAGATAAAGAAAATGAAGCGAAAAGGGTGAAGTCACTTGACCAAGGTCACACCACTAACAAGTGTCCATAGTCAAACTGAACTGCAATATTCTTGATTCTAGGTCTAGTACTCTATCCACTGTACCACCGAACTGCTCCAGTGCCATCACAGGATAGCAATGATCAAAGGATCATGGATTTAAAGATAGAAAGTAATTAATAAATCATCTAGTTCAAATCTTTCAGGTTATAGATAAGGAAAATTAAGCCCATAGAAGGTGAATTGATTTGCTCACCCAGATCATAAAGGGAAGAGCTTGGAATTTAAAAATCAAGTCTTCTCTTTCTAAATCCATCCCTCCTTCTTCATATTGTCTTTAAAACTATCACTGTCATTAAAAGCATTAGGTACAGAATGAAAGATGGTGCTACTGAGACCCTGTCCTAGTCAGACCATATCTAGAATATCAGAACAGGTGATAAGTTCTGAGCATTATATTTTAAACAAGGAACTGACTGACCAATTGGAGCATATCTAGATGAAATTGCCCTGGGTGAAAAGAAGTCAAAGCCATAAGGAATTAAGAGTATTTACATTGTTGAAGAAAACTATTATGGTCATGGTCACTGCTGTGCAGAAACGAGATGTGTAACTCTTCATTTTGCTTCAATAAAAGGACAATACTTCTTCTACCAGGAGCTGGCCAAAAGTGGAATAATAGACTGACCTAAGAGATAAGTGTCTCCATCTTTCAAAGTTTTCAAACACATTTCCAGGAGCTTTACAAAAGTGGAATAGACTGACACAGGAAATAGTTTTTTCCATCAATCAAAATTTTCAGACTTGGGGTTCCTGTTTGAGTACAAAATAGACTAGATAATTTCTGACATACTTTCTAAGTTTGGGAATCTATACAATAGTCTGGATGTTATGTATTTCTAGAAATGATTGCCCTTTGGACTGATAGTATAATTTATAACCAACCATTTAACTGTTGAGCTAATTTAATTATTTTAAATATTTAGAGACAAGTATAAAATACAGTGGTATCAAATCATATGTACGTTTAAATTATAAGTTAAACTATATCCTTTCAGTCCAAAAAATTAATAATAATCAATTAGAGTAGGTGATTTCTCTAAAATGAGCATTTGCCTCCATTGAGCATGAGGTGGAAAAAGAAGACCACCTCACAGTAGATCCCCAGGTCCTACAACCACTGTGTTTTCTGTGAATAAAATGGTCTGAACAGCCATCACTTCAGTAGTTTGCTACTACTTCAAATTCTAGTAGCAGGAGGGAAAGAGATAGGGCATCAGACAGGAGACTGCCCTAATTAGTCCAATAACATTACAGGGAATGAGCCTTTGTTTAGATGAATCTGATAAGCAGCTTCCCAGCATAGTATAGGCATGTCTGCTATCCCTTGCTGACAGGACACAGGAACTCTTCTAATTGGCTCACAACTGATGCGACTAAGTAGTGATAGGTGGTTTAACATCAGGCCTTACTCGTCTTAGAAAGGCCATACCTTTGTCCTGCCCCTTACTCCTTTCCCTCTGATACCCTCTACTTCTACCTCTCTCAACTTCTGGTTGCAATTTCATTAAGTGAGAATATTTTTTAAGCATTATCTTTTATGGTCTCTACTTTTATTTAGATAATTTCAAGTTCATCCACTATCTCCATTCCTCAGGTTCAAAATCTAGGAGTCATACACAATTCCTCAACATCTCTCACCTTCCATATCCAAGCTGTTGTTAAAGCCTATTGATTTCATCTTTGCAATATCTGTTGAACATGCCACTTCCCTGGTGCAGACCTTCATCACTTCAAGCTTTTACTTTTATTTTTGCCTGTTGGAGAGTCCATCTGACTCAAGTCTCTCCTTAAGGCTCAATCAGCCATTAAAGTGCAAATCTGATCATGCCAAATATATACATACACCCTCCCCCAACTCAATAATCTCCATTGGCCCCCTATTGCATCTAGGAGCAAACATAAAACACTGTTTATCAGTCAAAGTCCTTCATAACCTAGGCCCTTCTTACTTTTCCAGTCATCTTGCTCCACAAAACATACACTTCAATTCAGTAACCCTGGTCTCCGGGCTGTTCTATGAACAACACCTCCCGTCTTTCTTCACAGGATTTTCTTTCTGGCTGTACCCCTAGCCTGGGACCCTTTCCCTTCCCTGCTCCAGCCTCTGCCCTGCTTGTCTTCCTTTAAAATAACTTTCAACAACCCCCCCCCCGACTTTTGACATCTTTGGCGGGGGGTAGGGGAACTTCAGGCCAGAGAAGGCCTTTGAAATGGAAGATGGGACTCAGAATTCAATAAATCTATGAGATTTTTAGGAGTGATTAATTAAATGTTTGACCAAATTTTTAAAATGATAATTTGTATGACCCATGAATGATATAAATATTCAAATGGTCCTTGGCAGAAAAAAGGTTGCCCATCCTTGTTCTACAGGAAGCCTTCTTGATTTCTTAATTTCTCTTCTTAATTTCAGTTCCTTCCTTATGTTAATCATTTCCTAATTATCCGCTATATAGCCTGTTTGTATACATTTGTTTGCATACCATCTTTCCCCAGGAGATTGTAAGCTTTCTGAGGATAAGTCATGGTTTGTTGGGTTTTTGCCTCTTTTTGCTTCCCAGCACTTATCACACAGCAATTAATGTTGATTGATTATTGATAGACTGACTAGTCCATATTGTGGATCTTTTTTGTAATCAACACCAATTCCGCTTGTGCCTGCCTGGATTAATAGTAGCCTATCACAATAACCTTTTTATGGATGAGTTCAAATGCCTACTTCAGCAAAAGCCTTTTTTGTAGGCAAGTTTTCACTAACCTATAAAAATTACACTCATCAGGAAAGTTTATTCATATTAGGAAAATAAAGTAGGCTGAATTATTCAAAGCAATATGCTTCTCATAAGAATGACGAATGTGTGCTAGCAAATACTTAAAAGGAGAGAAGCAAGATATCAATTATTTCCTTGCTAAGAAGCAATCATCTAGCTTTTCCAAACCAGGCTGCAGTTCTCTCCCTTAAAACTCCCAATTCATTTTAAGGAATGAATGAATTAACTAATTTGTAGCATGCATCCCTGGACAGCTTCTCCCATGTAGCCTTGTCACCAAGTCCAGACACCATGCCCTGGAGGACTTAGCCCTTTCATATATAGACTTTCTGCTCTGGACCCTTGCAATCCTGATTACTAAACAGTCCACATGATTTGTTGGAGTTAAGAAGACTTTAGCCATGCTTTCCTCTACTCCATGGAATGCTGACTTGCCACTGCTCATATATGCTCTGGTCAACCTCCTTCCCATCTTATTCCTAGTTTTGAAATCATCATAAACTCAATACTGTCATGGCTGCTAATCCCTTTTTGAAAACACAATATTTTGCCCTGACTGCAACTCTTCAATTTTCTTATTTGAATATAAACTCCTTGAGGCCAGGGACTAAGTTCACTTTTGGTTGTGTTATCCCCAAAGCCACTACATCTCCTAAATGTGAACTTTCACTGGTTATATCCAGGACCAAACTCTCTCCCTCCTCATCTTTGAAAATCTCAGCTAAAATGATCCCCTTCTTAATGCTTCCTTCTGCTGATTATCTCCAATTTATCCTGATAATATCCTGTAAAGAGCATATTCTAGATATGCTTTCATTCCCTTCCTAGTCCCCCTAATAACATCTGAGCTCCTTGGAAACAAGGATTGTCTTTTGCCTTACTTTTTATACTCAGCATTTAACGTAGTGGCCAGTGTATTAGGAAGGCAGATAGATGGCACAGTGGATAGAGCACCAGAGCTGAAGACAGAAAGACACAGAAAGTGCCAGCCTCAGACATTTAAGAGTTGTGTGACTCTGGGTAAGTCACTTAACCCATTTGCTGTAGTTTCCATCTGTAAAATGAGCCACAGAAGGAAATTGCAAATCTCTGCAGTATCTTTGCTAAGAAAACCTCACATGGGGTCACAGTGAGTTATAATGTTTGTCCTTTATTTTTGAAGACCATGACATCAGGGAGGTGATGCCATGACAAGCACAGGAATTGGATTTGAATGAGGGGGATGCTGAGCTAAGCTACCAGCTTCACTTTCTCCTCCAGGGCCATTTGGGTCCAGTGGTCAGATATGAATCAGGACAACTGGAGATGGTCCTGGATGGGAGGCAATCAGGGTTAAGTGACTTGCACCAGGTCATACAGCAAGTATCTGAGGCAAGAATCAAATTCCTGTCCTCCTGAATCCAAGGTCAGTGCTCTATCTACTGCATCACCTAGATGTAAAGGCAACCTAAATGACTAAACAACAACCAGCATATTATCTGAATTAATAAATTTTTGGCAATTGACTTTTTCATTCATTCATGTATGCATGTATGTGTGCATACATGCATATAAGAATTACTGTTATGAACAAGTTTTCAAGCTGCTTCACTTATTCATAGTAAACAGATGAAGAAATTATAATTTCATTCTATAATACAGATATAAAAAATGACTTGGCTAAAAGTCAGGAAACATTTAATTTCACCTTTTCTTAACTTGAAACCAGGTAATCACCTAATTTCCCAGCCAGCTCCACACCATGCCTCCTCCACCCCAACCTTTCTAAGTCTAGCTCTCCAATATGTGCCCTTTTCTGCATTAAAATGTAAGCCCCTTGAGGGCAAGAACTGTCTAGCTTGCTTGTATTTGTCCACAGAGCATGACACAATGCCTTTTTCATTCATCAAATAAATAGTCTCTCTGCTTTAGCTCCCTCATTTTCAAGTAAACTACCCATATCCTGCAAATGTACTGAAGATCAATTACATATGCCTATAAAACATTTTGACCTCTGAGAAAGTCACTCCGACTATTAAAAACATTATTACCATCAGTTGGCAGATATCTTCAAAAACAAGTCTCTGAAGTGGACCCATTGAATCCTTCTATTTTTATACACCCTCCAAGCTTATGTATGTAATACATCATATAAAAAAATGCAGATGAAGATTAGTATTTTGCAGCAAGTCAAAAATTTCAATCATAATTCTGAGTGATTACATTTTAAATGATAAGGAAAATATGATGGCTTGATTTAAATCGAGTTATCTTAGATACTAAAACTGAATTTCAATCAACAAAAGCTCCAAATGATTGCATTTATTAATCATTTAAATAAATGAAATGTTTATATTCATCATTTAAAAAAACAAACAATGAAGCTTGTGCTCATCAGATCCAGAGGTAAAAAGATTGTTTGGTATTCTCAATCTCTACACAGATCTATATATTTTTAAATGCTTACATCATATGGATGCATATATAGACAAAATGCCATACACACAGCATAGGATGCTAAACTTTGAGTCAGAAATACATGAATTAAAAAATAAGTCTAATTTGTACCAGCTGTGACCATGGTCAAATCTCAGTCTCAGGCAAACTTTTAAGGCTATAAATTATGTTGCTACTGTTTGAGTCATGTTTAATTTTCCAAGGCCCCATTTAGGGTTTTCATCAAAAAGAAACAAGAGGAGTTTTCCATTTTCTTCTCCAACTCATTTTACAGGAAAGGAAACTGAGGCAAACAGGGTTAAGTGACTTGCTCAAGGTTACAGAGCTAGTATTTGTGTCCAGGTTTGAACAAATGAAGGTGAGTCTAAGTCCAGTGCTTGATGCAATGTACCACTTAGCTGCCCCTATTATATTGCTGGAGAGTTTCCTCTTCAATGAAATCATAATGTACGGCAATAATGGCAATAATGTATGTATACATGCCTATGTGCACTTATTTTTTAATGTTATCATTATTAAAAGGTTTTATCAACATATTGTTAAGTAAAAAAGAGGAAACTCCATCCATCCAACAATATATCTTACATCAGAAATGTTGTGATCAAAGATATGGTGACATGGATTTTCCTGACTAAAAAAAAAATCATGTTTTTTTTTCTCCATCACTCTTTTTCCTTAGTCATAGATAAGTTAAAATCTACCTGAGGAAGCAAGAATGATGTACTAAAAGATTCTGAGATCCTAGTTCCCAATCCCTTGTAGTAAAAATCTACTTAATTAATAGAAACTTAGGGTATCTATGCTATATGCTGTTTCTTAGCCTAATCTGCTGTCCAATCCACAAGGTATTTCTCTTTGCAAGGAAACAGGAGAAACTGTTTTATTATTTAAACTATTTTATCCAGAAAAAAAGGAAACCACTATAATTGCAAACCTAAAAATAGTTTTTGCAGATTCTTTATGGACTCAAGGTCATTGAAAGGATTTTCCTAAGGGCTGCTAGGTGGCAGTGGATAGAGCACCCGCTCTGAGTCAGACACCTAGAAAGTCTGAGGTCAGTTTTGAACTCAGGTTTTTCTAACTCCAGGCCCAGCAACTCTTCCACCTAGTTTCCCATCTTTATTGCATATCTTCTTCCAAACCCCTCTCCTCTTCTTCCTGTTCTTTGGGCTATGCACCCCAGAAGTGTTGAATGTGTCATTGAAACCCCTCTTTTATCCTTGATTCTTATCTAGCTAAAAATAACCTGCTTGCTTCCAAACTCTGAAGTGGTCCCACACATATATGCACTATATAAATAAAATACAGGGCCAATTAATGTCTAAGAATTCATTTTCTATAAGAAGATTGCCTCCTTTAGCCATAAAGCTAACTACAATAAACTTTGAACAACCTACTAATCAAAGAATGTTCTTTTAGTGTGCTACCATTCACTAATGGTCAATTCAAGGCAACACAGAGAGAAATACAAATACAGAAATATGGCTATTTAAATTTCACTATCTCAACTAATTATTCCATTTCAGGAAATCTAGCCTCTGGTGGAGAGAATTTAAAATTCTCTTAGGAAAGAATGGAATGTGATGAAGTATCCTTAAATCTGAACCTCTAACCTCCATTACTTTATCTGAAGAAGGTTTTATGAGCAGAGGTTAACTGAAGATTGTCTCCAAGCTAATTTCTTATTTGAAAGAGACAGAAAAATGAAAATGGGAGTGTGAACTTTATACACTGAGTATATTTCGGATGCTTTATGCACTTTATATAATTTCTCTTGTGATGGCCAGGTTAATTTTGCTGAAATGCAGAACTGTCTAGAGATAAAATGGTATTATAAGAAGTCCAATGGGGGGGGTGGCTAGGTGGTACAGAAGATGGAGCACTGGTCTTGAATTCAAATCTGGACTCAGACACACCTAGCTATATGACCTTGGGCAAGTCACTTAATCCCAATGACTTGCAAAAACAAACAAGCAAAAAAAAAATAAGTCTGAGGTTTTGAATCAGTGAACCTGATTTGGGTCTCTTTCTTAAAAATAAGGGAACTAGACCAGCTGATCTCTAAGGACCTTTCAGCTCTAAACTGATGATTTTAAGGTCTATCTCTATTATAGGTATGTACAAAAAGGATAATACATGCAGTCAGTCTTCAGAAATAAGACTTTTACCTTCTATGTTAAGAAGGGGAAAGAGAGAAAATAACCAGATGAGAAATTCATGGACCCAAATGACAATCTCCATTTTGGTTAGGGACAAAAATAGAATCAATTTCTCTAAGGATAGGGGTCCAAGTGCAGATCCCACCAATGAATTAAGCTTTTTAGCTGTGCCTGGATATACTCAGTCATCTATGCTTTTTGATCCTTAGATCAATGCATTCTGATACAGTGGAAAGACTTTTGGACTTGGAGGTAGATCATCTGGGAATGGATCCTGGGGCATTATTACTAACTGTGTGCAGATTATTAAATCACTTAATCTCCCTGAGCCTAAATTTCTCCATTTGTAAAACAGGGATAGATGCATTACCTTTTTTATAAGTATTCCATAAATCTTAAAGTTTTGCAGAAGTATAAGTATTTTTTGATCCTAGAGAAAATGGGAGTTCATTATATGGAAATTCTCTCCACTGATGCAGACTGGCAACTTATCTGAAACTTAGAATTTTAGAAAGTTAATGGTTGGTTCAATAGTACGGAAACTATCTATCTATCTATCTATCTATCTATCTATCTAATTGGTTATATTAATAACCAAACCCCAAATAATCATACACTTATGTCAATAGGTGCAGAAAAGCTTTTGACATAATACAACACCCATTCCTATAAGAAATATTAGAAAGCACAGGAATTAATGGAGCTTTTCTTTAAATGATAAGTAGTATTGATCGGAAACAAAGAGTATGTGAAATAGGGATAAGTAGAAACCTTTCTAATAGGATCGGGGTGAAACAAGAATGTCCATTACCACAATCACCATTCAATATTGTACCAGAAATGCCAGCTATAGCAATAAAATAAAAAAGAAATCAAAAGAATAAACACATCTTTGCCTATGAAAATAATACTATCACTCTTTGCAGACTATATGATATACTTAAAGAACCTAGAAAGTCAACAGCAACAACAACAAAAGCTAACTGAGACAATTTACAACCTCAGAAAATTTTCAAGATAAAAAATAAACCCCCACCAAATCCTCAGCAGTTCTATATAGTACCAATGAACAAAAACCAGCAGGAAGAAGCATAAAGGAAAGTCCCAAAGAAAAAACTATAAACAGGATAAAATTCTTGGTACTCACTCTGCCAAGATACACATACAGTAACTATGTGAATACAACTGCAAAATACTTTTCACACAAATGTAGATATAAATAATTGGAGAAAAATTAATTGCTCAGAGAAGGAAATGTAAACCACTTGAGTACCTTAGCCAAAAAAATTCACAGATAGTGTGATCCACTGGGTCACAGAGAGTTAGATGTGATTGAACAACTGAACAACAAAAGACAAACTAATATAATAACATCACAATATCTAAATTAATTTGCTTATTCAGTGCCATGCAAATCAAAATAACAAAGAATTATTTTATAATGCAAAATAATCATAATCATAAAATTCATCTGAAGGAACAAAAAATCAAAGAAATTGATGAAAATAAAGGAAAGGAATGGAGAATCTGAAACTATATCCCAAAGCTATCACCATCAAAATAATTTTATATTAGTTAAGAAATAGAGTGGTTAAACTGAGAGTAAATGCACAATACACAGAAGCAAATGAGTAAAGTAACTCGGTGTTTGATAAACCCAAAGATCGAAACTATCTGAGACAATAATTCATTATCCAATAAAAATTGTTGGGGAAAACAAAAAAGTAGTTTGGGATCAACAAATCAAAACATATTAAAAGATAAGCTCAGGGGTGGCTAGGTGGCACAGTGGATAGACCATTGGCCCTGAAGTCAGGAGTACCTGAGTTCAAATTTGGCCTCCGACACTTAATAATTACCTAGCTGTGTGGCCTTGGGCAAGCCACTTAACCCCATTGCCTTGCAAAAAAAACTAAAAAAAAAAGATAAGCTCAAAATTGGTGCACAATTTAGATCTAAAAGAATGACATCATAAGCAAATTAGAGAGGCATGAAAGAAATTATCTACTCAGATCTGTAACTAGGGGATGAGTGCATGAACAAACAAGAGACAGATAAATTCACAAGAGGTAAAATGGTTCATTTTGATTACATAAAATTAAAAAAGGCTTTGTACAAACAAAACCAATAAAGATAAAATTCGAAGGAAAATCAGCAAACTAAGAATAGAACTTTGCAACAAGTTTCTCTCATAAAGGTCTCATTTTCTAAAATATATGATGAATTGAGTTAAATTTCTAAGAAAAAGACTCATTTCCTAATTGCTAATGAAGAAAAGATATATAAATAGACAACCTGCAGAGAAAGAAATCTAAATTATCCATAACCATGTGAAAAAATGCTACAACTCACTGATAGAGAAATACAAATTTTTAAAAATAAATGTTTATTTTTCATACTTGCAAAGATAGTTTTCAACATTCTTTTGGATAAAGTTTTGAGTTTCCCATTTCTCTCTCTCCTTCCCTTCCCTCATCCCACGTTAACAGCAAGCAATCTGACATGTTATACATGTATAACTATGTAAAACATATTTCCATATTAGTCACATTGTGAAAGAAGGGAACATAAGGGGGGAAGCCATGAGAAGGAAAAAGAAAGCATAAAAAAAATTTTAAAAACTGAAAATAGTATACTTTGATCTGCATTCAGACTTCATTGTTCCTTCTCGGGATGTAGACGTTATTTTCCATCACAAGTACTTTAGAATTATTAGAGAAATAGAAATTAAAACAACTTTGAGGTACCACTTCACACCCATCATATTGCCTAACATAACAAAAAAGAAAAATGACAAATATTGGAAAGGTTGTGGGGAAGCCAGTATATCATCAGTCACTGTTGATGGAAGCAATAAAATAGTTGAACTATTCTGGAAAGCAATTTGCAACTATGACCAAAAAGCTATAAAACTGTGCATACCCTTTGACCTGGTATTACCACTACTAGGTCTACTCCAATGAGACCAAAGAAAGAGGAAAAGGACTAACACATGCAAAAAATATTCACAGCAGTTCTTTTTGCAGTGGCAAGAATTGGAAACTGAGAGGATGTTCATCAGTTGTGGAATGGGAGAACAAGTTACAGTATATAAATCTGACAGAATACTATTGTGTTGTAAGAAATAACAAAAAAATGGTTTCAGAAAAACCTAGGGAGATTTTTTTAATTGATATAAATTGGAATGAGAACCAGAAAATCTTTTATAATAACAGTAATACTGTCAAAATAATCAACTTTGAAAGATAGTAACTAATAAATAAAATGATCAATCACAGTCCCTAAAGTCACAAAGTATCTACCTCCAGATAGATAGCTGATGGACTAAGACTACAAAATAAAACATTTACTTTTTTCTTCCTTCTTTTCCTCATTCAGTCCACCCTTTCTTTCTCTCTCTCTCTCTCTCTCTCTCTCTCTCTCTCTCTCTCTCTCTCTCTCTCTCTCTCTCTCCTTCCTTCCTTCCTTCCTTCCTTCCTTCCTCAGTGATTTGATCATGGAGAGAAGACATTTCCAAAGTAGGAATTTGGATCTGAAACTTAAAAATGAGGGGAAAACTAATAGGAAATGAGGCTCCATTTTTAAATCAATTAAATAGGGGTTCATAATTAATTGACTGGTTTCTATATTAGTAGGAATTTATAAAGAAATATCAAAACATATTGCTTATTTGCTAAAAATAAAAGCTCCTAAGGGTCCTTAGCACAGTGCCTGGTACATGGAAGATAGCTAACAAATATTTATTAACTGAATGAATGATTGATTGATTGAAATGAGGAATTAAATTGATTATATTTAACAAAGAAACCATGATAGTTTGACAACACATGATACCTTATAAATACATGCATATCTTTATGACCAAATTAGATCAAGTCAACAAATATTTATAAATGCTTATTTGTCACAGATTCCATCTAATAATTCTCCTAAATGAGTTTGACTGGAGCACCTACCCACCAACTCTAGCATTATCATTGGGGGTAAATAGCCATGGAAAGTGGTCAAATAGACCTGGATGATCCAAAGTGAGTAAAGAGTTCCTAAAGAACTGGAATTTGCCTATCTGTTGAAATATGTTAACTTCAGTAGGTGGTACTATAACTGGTACCTAAAACAGAAGCTATAGGATAAAGATTACAGAATTATAAGCCAAAAAGTTAGGAGGAAAATGAATCATGAAGTAGAACATCCATAAGAAACCCTGAGAAGTAAAAGTTAAAAGATTCAATTAGTCATCACAATTTATATGAAAGATGAGACTATGATAGTCATTGTAAATATCAAGAAAATTTTCCTATCATCACACATGTAGAGAAAAAAAAGAAAATTTTCTGAAATACACTATCAAAATTTTTTATTTAAATCAAGAAAAATGGGTACTATTTTAAATGATTGTTATCTTGCAGACCAAAAGAACAGGCAGGAAGAAAAAAATGTTTCCTGGGAAGACTCTTTCAGTCAAGATCACAGTTCCAAATATAAGTGAGGCTTAATGGAACCACATAATAGCCTAATAATGGTATCATAGACAGTATTATCTTGTACATTATATTAATGTGCAGCACTGCAAAAAAAAAGCTAACATCACTGAGCTAGTAGGTACTTCCAACATTATTCTATTTGAATTTTCATACTGCTAAGAAACAATAGACCTTTAAATGTAATCAAGGAGCTGGTAAACCTTTTACAACATACATTATCAAACTGCTACAAAATTCAGTTAGGATTCTTAATATTTCAAATTGGTAACCTTTCAAAACTGACACCTTTTTTTCCTTTGGTAAGCTTATTCTATACAAAAAATTGTTTATATTAAAATATACAAGAAAAAAAGGAGGGAAGAAATTATTTTTAACTGAAAAAAATAAACTCAGTTCTCGAGATCCATCACAGCCTAGTTCTTTCTGGGATTCAAGAATGACAACCTGACATGTCATTTCACAAGAAGTGTAAACAACCACGAAAAATTTACAAATGCAGACATGCCACAGTTAAATTTCATTTCACGCTCAGTAAGCAAACATTATCAACTATAAAAATTGTCATACTTTCTTTTTAGCTCAGAATCTTATATACAAAAGAGGGTCAGCTTTGAAATATTTCACAGATGGATGAATTGGCTTATGTTGTTCTTCACAATCCAGATTAACAAAGTTAGACTATGTTGATTATGGTTTAGACAGGTGGATAGAAGCCTTCATTAACAAATACCACAAGTAATTAGTGATTGTACTGAGTCAAATTAGTGAGCTGAATTAGGAACTGCTCTGGAAAAAAACTGCCATTTTTTTTCATGAGAGGCAATATGAAATAAGAATGCTTGATTTAAATTCAACATCTTCAGCAGAAATCCTGCCTAGATATTTATTGGACCAGTGAACTTAATTTACCAAGCATTTAACCTATCTGAGCCTTAATTTCCTCATCTATACAAAAGAAAATAATGACAGTACTTATATCAAAGGTGTGAGGAAATAGTGAAATAATATAGGTAAATAACAAACCTAAAAGTGCTATAGAAATGTGAACTGTTTTTATATTCTACTTTTAGCATTCTAAGAGAAAACTATTATTCTTTATCTAATTTTCTAAAGAAATATTTCCTTTCCTTTTCATGCCTTAATTAACCTATTTACATTTCCCTACCAGACTGATTTTTTTGACCAAATAAAAGACGTCATTTTCTGCCTCATTTCTTACCTAGTCTTAATCATTAAATTGGCATAGTCTCTGTCAAACTGAGACCTGTTGTTAAAGACCCTATTTTAAAAATGTCAAGGTCTTTTAATGCCTCCAAGGCCATCTCTAGTAGTCCTGATCAGCATCTGACCACTAGACCCAAGATGGCACCAGAGGAGAAAGTGAGGCTGGTGACTTAGCACAGCAGCCTTTCACGCAACTTACTTCCAAGTCATGGTATTATTACCTCCCTGATGTCAAGGTCGTCTTTGAGAATGAAGGGCAGACAACCAACAACAATAGGAATCTAATTAACTTAATTGCATGATTTACAGTAATATGGCAGAAAAGTACCTGAATTGAGGAAGTGAGCAAAACCATACCGGACATCCCAAAAGACAGTGAATTTTTTTAAGTTTCTATAAGTAAAGTTTAGTTACTAAAAGTTACTAAAATCTACTAAAACTTAGTTACTAAATTTTAAAGATGCACTAAGATTTTGGGGATACTCAGTATGGTTTTCTTCACCTCCTCAGTGTAGGGAGTTTTGTGCTATCGTTGACTTCACTAGAAAGCATAGAATTAATTAATTATTACCAAAATATAAAATTCACTGACAGTAGGTGGTACAGTGGATGAAGAACTGGATCTGGGATCAGGAGGACTCATCTTCCTGAGTTTCAATGTGGCCTCAAACACTTATTAGCTGTATGACCCTGGGAAAACCAGGCAAAGCTCAATGTCGTTGCCTGTAAAATGAGCTGGAGAAGGAAATGTCAAATCACTAGCTGTATGACCCTAAGTGAGTCGCTTAAACCTGTTTGCCTCCATTTCTTCATTTATAAAATGAGCTGGAGAAAAAAAAATGACAAACCACTCTACTATCTTTGCCCAGAAATCCCTAAATAGGGGCATGAAGAATTGTAAAATCCTTCATTAGTCAGCATTTACTTAATCCTTTTAGATGACCAAAAATACTAATTTTGTTTTACTCTCAGAACTGGATTTTTAACACTACAGCTTCACTTACAATCCTCATTCATCAATTATGAATGAAATTCAATAAAATTGCCAATATTAAAATGTGCCTGAAAAAATATATGAATATATAATTGTATGGATATCACTGAAAACTAAAACCCTGTTACATACAAGAATTTTAATCTTTTCAGGTTTAAAGATTTAGCCCAATATCATTCTTAATTTCAAATTCAAGGCATTGCTTTAAAAACACAAAACTTTACTTTGTGTTATAGATTCCACACATGATAAGATTTCTCTGTATACATCAAAACTGAAATAAAAAACAACTGCTTTTGATTAACTTTATTTTCAGGCCTTCCAACTAACCAGAGGTCCAACAAATCAATATTTGTTCATTTCTGATAGAGTCTAAAAGTCTTTGGGAACAAGGAGAGCTAAACTCAGAAAGTTACTAAGTTCTAACAGGACTGAAGACTTTAATTACTGATGGATGAAAAGAAAACTAGACTATTCCATTAAAACCACAGGGACAAAAATAATTGAAAAATATCCTCTATTTAAATGGTATTAAGAAAAAAAAACAAGTGACTTAAGTGTAAAAGTAATTGTTGTACAATGATTAACAGCACCATGCCAACTAGGGTGGGGGGAAAGCATCACGATAAAATATCTTTCTGTAATAGATCTTATTGATTCAGCAACTTTTTCAATGGAAACTATGAAAGAAAAGACTTTGAATGAGCAACTGATAATTCCAGCTTTGTCTTTAAAAAATCATTGAAATATTGACCTGCACACAAACCTCAGAAAAGACTTGCAAGGGATGGTATAATTTTTGCTTTCTAATGTCCTCTCCTTGCCAATCTATCCACTTGCCAAATTAATCTTCCTGGTGCACAGGTCAGATACACCCCTGCTCAAATATTTTAACTGCTCCTTATTACCTACAAAATAGAAGGTAAATTTGGGAGCCCGATGTTTGAGATGTCCTACTGACAGGGTCTGACCTCTAGTTCTATTTCATGCTAACCCTCTTCATGTGACCTGTACTCCTGCCAATCTGTCTCACAATCTTAGGCTTTTTCTCAAACTGTCTAAGGGGCTTGAAGCATCTGATTTCTTCTTCATTTCAAAACTCACCTATTCCATGGAGCTGGCTGTTATAGACTCTTCCCTGTGACCTCCTATAGAAGTCTGCATTTCTAGTGAATTTTCATAGCAGAATTGAATTTGCATGGGTATACATCTAATTCTTCCTTTCTAAACTATAAGCTCTTTGAGGGCATGAGCTATGTTTAATTTAACCAAATGAAAAAAGCTAGATTTGGAGTGAAAAGTACAGTGTTAATCTGGAAATGTTTGACGTAATTACACACGTATCACCTATAATGGACAGCTTGGTCCCTAGGAAATTGAAGATGGGAGAGAAGGAGGGAAAATAATTTGGACCTTAAAATCTTTCAAAAGAATAAATGTTGAAAATTGTCTTTGCCGGTAATTGGAAAATATTAAATATTAAAAAAGAAACTATAAAATAAAACAAACTATTAAAAACAAACTATAAAAATAGGAAAAATAAAATATTATTTTAAAAAGGTACAGTATTGAAATAACACTTCTAAAACTAATAATAATAACAACAACATTTATATAGTGCTTACTAGGTGCCAAACAAATTATACTTATCTCATTTTATCCTGACAACAACTTAGGAGGTAGAGGATAATAGTATTCCCATTACACAGATGCAGATACTGGGGCATACAGATTTATGAATCTTGTCCAAGGTAACAGTTACCCTTTTCACAGCCTAGCTGCCCATTTGGCACAGAGCAGGTGCTCAAGGAGGGTTGATTCATTGATTCATTCAAGAAAAAAGTTTGGAAAAAAATTCGAAGTCAAAGCTTATGTTTTAATACAACTCTATTTTAAAATGTAATGATATTACATCTCACCTCTCATTGTACTGAATATGACTGCATAATTGATGATAATGGTGTTATTGAATGATAACACAAGAGCTTCAGAAGGCAAAGTACCCTTAATCACAATGATTATATTGACATATAGCTGACATCCATCCAAATTGTAAATATACATCTGTTTTCAGCTTTATGTAGGCTTCAGATGGATCGTTATTTCCTTCAGTGTCTTAGAGTTTACTTGTTGCTTTCCATGTTCAAGTCCCCTCAATGACTGTCATTCTCCCAACTGATGACTTTAAAAGAAGATTGTTATTTTTTTCTGAATCCTTCATATTCAGCTCAAATCTCACCTTCGGCAATAAGTCTAGAAGCTATCTAAAAGCCTAAATAGGTAGCTAGAGGGCAGGACCTGAAATCAAAAAGACCTGAATTCAGATCTAATCTTAGGCAGTTTTACTAGCTGTGTGACCTGGAGCAAGTCCTTTACCTTCTGATGCCTCACTTTTCTCAAGTGTAAAATGGGTGAAGTAATACTACCCACTTCCTCAGGTTATTATAAAAAGAAGATATTTAAAAACTTTATCACTTATTATTATTATCAGTTATTAGTATGTAGAATATTTAGTATAGAATATTTTGTATTAAATGACCATTTCCTTCTTTTTTTGTCCCCCTAAATCACTACCACCACCTCTCTAGGTACTAGTACTTTCATCAATGAGATTACCTTCCATCTTTTTTTGTATATATCTTTTGTTTTTGAGCACATATTTTGGGTGTTTGTATATATTTTTGTGTATGTGTCTTTACATGTTGTCATTCCTATTAGAATGTGAGTTCCTTTTCAAACCCAGCACTTACTAATTTTTCCTGGAAAGATTAAAAGAGATCAGGTAAGGGGGAGTTCACTACATTCATTCATCAACATTGTAGCAGATATTCATTGTACACCTGCTATACTCACAGTACTATGTTACCAACAGTGCTTCAATTCTGATAATTCAGTTGGAAAATCTCATTAATTAAAAACCAAATACTTAATATTTCACATTCTCCCCTTTTTAATTGTGTCTGACTCTTCATGACCTCCTTTTCTTGGCAAAGATACTAGAATGATTTGCCATTTGCTTCTCCAGCTCATTTTACAAATAAGAAAACTGAGGCAACCAGGGTTGAGAGATTTGCCCAGGGTTACATTAGGACTGAGTATCTGAGACTAGATTAGAACTCAGGAAAATGAGTCTTACTGACTCCAGCCTGGTGTTCCTTGGACTATGGCACCACTTAGTTGCCCTCAAATTCCCTTTAGGCTTTCTAAACTACCCTTTGTGCTGACCAGTGAATACTTTTTGACTCATGACAGGAACAGAAGGAATATTTATTTGCAAAATATTTAAGGTAGATGTGCTCTTTCCGGATATATTTTTAATACCAAAATCAAAGTAGTTTTCCAATTACTCAAGTGACTACCAAGCACTGTATTAGGTGACAGGTAAACAAGTATGAAGACTCATTAGAACAAAAAAGGACCTGGGAAGGTTATCCAGTTAAATCATCTCCTTTTGCAAATGAGGAAACTGAGGCCCAAAGAAAATAAGTGCCCTGTACAAAATGATATAATGAATTAAAGGCAGAGTTTAGTCTACAGCTCAGACCTTTTTAATCATAATTCCAGTGTTCGTTGCAGTACAGTACATTATTTTGAGAATGTTTTGTAATAAATTGGGCATTTCACAATTCAATTAAATACAAGAATTTATCAACTAGAGAACTAAGTAGCATAGTGAATAAAGTGCTAGGCCTAGAGTTAGGAAGATTCATCTTCTTGAGATCAAATCTGGTCTCAGAGACTTACTACTTATGTGACCCTGGTGACAATTCACTTAACTCTGTTGACTCAGTTTCCTTATCTATAAAATGAACTGGAAAAAGAAATGGTAGACCACATCACAATCTCTATCAAGAAAACCTCAAATAGGGGCAGCTAGGTGGCACAGTGGATGGAGCACTGGCCCTGGAGTCAGGAGGACCTGAGATCAGATTAATAATTACCTAGTTGTTTGACCTTGGGCAAGTCACTTAACCCTATTACCTTACCAAAAATAAATAAATAAATAAATAAAATAAAAAACCCTCACAAAGAGTGTCACAGGACTGGAAAAAACTAAAGAACAACAATTATAAGTTGAAAAAGAATCAATAGTTTAAACTAAGTAGTAGACTTCCCTAAAAAACAGAATGGAGATAAGAGAACTCAATGACTCTATGAAATAACAAGAAATATTACAATAAATTCAAAAGACTGAAAAAGTAGAAGACACTATAAAGCGTCTATTATCAAAAAGATTCCCTGAATATGATGATCAGGTGAAAAAACATTATGTCATATTTCAAAAACTTTCTTTGAATCTGCTAAGGTCAATTAGAATAAGAAATCAAAATAAATACTGTAGAACAAATTTACTACATTCATTTACTAAAATAAAATCCAAACTGCATGGAGTAGGGGAGAGGGGATGACCCAGAAACAGCCAAAATATAGATTTTTAAAAAAAAGAATGCAAACAACCAGAAAGAAATAGTTTATGTACCAAAGAACTAGAGTTAAGATCGAACTAGAAGCATTCTAGAATAAAAACAACAAGACTATTTTAAACAAGAGAAAATCTTGAAATATGTTATATTTAAAGGCGAATAGATAAAGGGTTAAAACCATGAATTAATTAACAAGTATTTATTTAGCACCAAAGATGTGCTAGTCACTATACTGGGCATTAGGAATACAAATTAAAAAAAAATCTTGAAAAGCTAAGTAAAATTCTACAGGGGAAAAATAGATGTTTTATAGAATAGAGGACTTTCAAGCATTCCTGATGAAAAGACCAAGGCTGAGATGAAACTTTGAAATGCAAACAAAGGTGTCAAATGAAATACAGAAAGGCAAATACATTTGAGCATTTGAAAAAGGCTAAACAATAATCAAGGTTTTATATTCAAATAAGGGAAAAAGAGACAGGTGTTCCTTCTGATCCTGGTGTATTCAAGAATCACAGAAAGAAGTAAATAAGAAAATACAGGTGTAGTTCTTTTCTGCAGAATTTTAGAACAGAGAAAAAAGATAAAGAGAAGAAATGAAAAGAAATTGGGAAGAACTTATTTCAGGGTGGAGTGGAATAATATTTGAGGTAACCATTCTAATCTAAACTCTATAAAGGCGAGTTGAATGCAAACAAAGATACACAAATAAATTAGACCACTAGGAGGCATAATATTGCAATCCCAAGCCTAGAGTCAGAAAGATTTACCTTCTTGAGTTCAAATCTTCCCTAAGACATACAGTTTGCTATTTGACCCTGAACAGGTCATTTCCCCATTTGCCTCAGTTTCTGCATCTATAAAATGAGTTGGAGAAGGAAATGGCAGACCATTCTAGGATCTCTACCTAAGAAAAAAAAATGGCATCAAAAAGAATGGAACTAAAAAGCAACAGAACAACAGAGTTTGACATTTGAATCTACTTCAATGATCCAGAAGAGATAATCATACTTTAAATTAGGATGACAACTCTGAAATGTTCAATTATTAACATTTCACAAATGAACCCTAATGTTATACAAAGGTGAATGGAGAGAAAGGGACCGAAATAGGTAGGTTGTGGTAGAGGCAGACTCAATGAGACTTGGTTTGTATTTGTTTAGTAACATTTAGCTTCAAAGTTTAAAACTTAAGTACAATTTTAGATATTTTAACTGGTTCAAGTATAGTGTTTCATTTGTTCTCTCAGAGCACCCAGCAGGTACTCAAATGTATTCAAAATAAGTGAAGAATAACAAATAACAAAATGATGACATTTGTCCTTTCTTGAAGAAGACTATGATGTCAAGGGAGGTGACACCAAGACAACCACATGAATTGTATTTGAATGAAGGGGTGCTGCCCTAAGTCACCAGCCTCACTTTCTCCTTCAGAGACACCTGGGTCCAGTGGCCAGATATAAATCAGGATGACTGGAGATGGTCCTGGATGTGAGGCAATCAGGAAGTGACTTGCCCAAGGTCACACAGCTAGTAAGTGACAAAAGTCTGAGGTTGGATTTGAACTCCTGTCCTATAGACTCCAAGGTCAGTGCTCTATCCACTGGGTCAACTAGCTATCTCTAACAAATGATATACAATGTGTGAATGAATAACAAAGTTAGTTTTTTGCATATTCTGCTTAAGTAATACAAAAATGTGCAGCATAGAATTAAAAAACCTAAACAAGAAAAAAATATTTTCTGAAAATTTAGACAAAGTTTCTAAAACCTGCAAATTTTTTGTTGTTATTAAAAGCAAGTAGAATAAACTATATTCCCTAATTCTCACCCTAATCTTAATCCTAACTCTAAGGCTAAATGTTAACCTTCTCCTATCCCTATTTCAGATATGTTCTTGGAGATAATTTGAGACTTGGCCTGGGTTATATAGCCAGAATATGCTCTAAGTAAAACATGAATCCAGGTCTTCCTAGCTTTGAGTATAGCTCTCACTGTGCAAAATTATCTCCCATTACAAAATTCAACATAGTATTTTGGAACTGGGGTTTATTATACATTCCCTTACTAGACACTGGGACCAAAAAGCCAGAGGAACCACAACACATATGACTCTACTTTGACCCACATAACAAGATGTTTAAATTTTTTTTAATTGTTTAATGTTTTTAATTTTTTTTAGTGTTTTAAAAAAAAAGAAAACAGTGACAAATAAATCAAAGTTCTCAAACAGTCCTGCACTAACATTTAAGAGGGAAATTCCAGGTTCACCCAATTCTAATTCCACTAAGAGTCATGTGCTTTCCAGGAGATTTCAGAGAAATGATCTTCAGCCATTATAAAGATCTAATGTTTCATTCGTTCTACAAGGCTGACAGGTTTTCAAATGTTAATAGCATTAGCAATGATTCCCATAATGTTAACAGTGGCAGAGGTATCCAGAGCCCAACATAAAAAAGGGGAGAATGCCGTTGAGAAATGCTAACAGGTTCATGATAAAGGCATTATTTTCATTAAATAGAAAATAGGCACATTAAAATGGCCCAAAGAAATAAGGATTTATGCCTTCAAAGGCCAATTGGGAGGATTTTTCCTTCAGTAAAAAATCAACATTTGAAAAAAGAAAGGAAATAACATGGGAGGAGTTGATATAATTTAACATCTGTCCCAATTAGAGGTTATCCATACCATGACCACATCAGATGATTAGTCATCATTAGTAATATCATGTCATTAAGAATTGGTGTACCATAATACTTAACATCTATAGGTTTGATACTGGGTTCATCCTTTACTGATTTGTATCTGTATTTCCTATACTAGTTAGATCATCATAAAGGTTTATTATACCTCATTTCTGCGTGAACTTCTGTGCTAAGTGCACAGTAAAACAAAGAAATGTTTGTCCAGAGTATGGACAATGAATTTATTTTGTTCAGGGAACAGGATAATTCTCTCTGGGAAGAACCAGTCTTGATAAAGACAGTTCTGGAGACCTAGCTGCATAACCCAAGGCCACTACCCTTAGGAGAACTTGTAATAAGTCATTTATTCTTTACTTGAGGTTTAAAATATATATATAAAATGTTACATAATAACTATGTCTTTGGCATGAAAATTATGATACAGGATATAAATGTAACTAAGCTTCCTTCTAGCTTTTAGCGTTCTATGATTGCCAAGGACTTGGAAGGCATGGAAGTTCCAAATGTATTGAAAAAGTTAGGGAAATGTTATTTTATAAAAGTATAGTAAAATTTAATTTTTAGCTATTCTATTATTTCACATTACTGCAGCAACTTATAATGTGAGGTTTAAAATAAGCTACTATAGTCAAATCTACAGTAAATAAGAAAAAGGGGGAAAGCAAAAAAAATTTTTTAATTACTCAGAAGGCTATAAAAATCAACCTGCTAAGAAACCCTGGATAAATTACTGAACAATGCAATTCTCCAGGTCATTTTCTAAGACTCTGTACTGAAGAATAATTGCCAAACTGCAGAGTAAAGCAATCTTCTCACCCAGAGGTTCCTGCAATTTATGAAGTCACAGGTCAAGAGAAACAGATACAGACAAAAACATATATCTATGTATATATACATATATATATATATATATGCATACATGATACATGTCCTCACTTGTGTATATATAAATATAGATAGACACATACATAAATAAATACATGTGGAGATATATGTATATATAGATACAAATATAGAGGTCAAGCAACTTACTTGACATATCAAACTAGTTGTCAGAGGTAAGTCTTGAGACCTGGTCTCCTCGGGTTCAAGCCCATGTTGCCTCTCATTAAATTAGCTAATTATTTAAGAATGAATGTGAACATTAGAAAGAAAGATGAGATTTCCATAAAGTAAGATTATTTTAAAGGAAACTATATTAGAATAATATACCACTATGATTATGTAAAAATGAATATAGAATTATAAAACCTCCCCAAAAGAAAAAAGAAAAAAAGCAAACACTTAAGAAAAATAGACATTTTTGCTATTGTTGCTAATCTTTTGGACCTTACAAATTTATGTGTTCATTTTTATTTGTGTTTCTTCAGATTTTTTTTTGAGGAGGATCATTGGTATTATGAAAAAGGTGTTAGATTTGGAGTCTGAAAACTCAATGTTAATCATGTCTGCAGATATTTCACAAACCCAGAAGTCCATTTTTACCATGATGAAGAATCAGAATAATAGTAATTACAATAATAATAAGTAGTAATTATATAGTGCTTGAGTATTTACTTATGTAATTTATATAGGGTTTAAATTCTAGACATGCTACTATCTACCTATATTACCCTGGGTAAGTCACTTGACCTCCAAAGAATTCAATTTCCTCATCTGCAAAATTAGAGGGTTAGATAATAACATCCCTGAAGTTCCCTCTAACTTGAAATCTCCTGATCCTAATAATTTTAAATAAATAGGGGTTGGACATCATATTTCTAAGGCCCTTCTAGACCTGACATTCTATAATATCTTCATCTATTTCATTTGAATCATATAAACAAGTGCATATGGCAACCAGCAAAAAGGAAAGGCATTAACTGAAATGAAAGGGAATACTCTCACTGATGAGGTGACATATAATCTGACCTCCATTTGCTCATTGACCATCCCTTCATTTTCTGTGGGTCACCGCCAAGTCACTCCTCATTAATAATGAAAAGATGAAGAAAGGAAATAAAAGTCGAATCTATTCATTTAAGAATTTATTTTCAGGAAAAGAGGAAACTTCCATAACCAAGTCTTGTTCAGTGATCTTATTTGTACATTACTGCTTGCTTATCTAGGAATGAAGGAGCTTCAAATTGATCAATGGGATCATCCTGAGAAAAGTATGAGCTTATTCTTCCTAGGTCTATATTATTCCTCACCTGGAGGATAGTAGAATAAAGAGATCAGCCCCAATGAGACAGGTCAGATACAAGGATATTAAGGTAATGTCATTGAATACAAGCTTCTACTTAAATGATCCCCTCTATTAATGAAATTTCTATCCACAAAGTGCTAAGTAAAAACACACAGCTTATGTTTTAAATTTTTATTTATTTTGTTCTGAATTTAAGAAATAAAAACAGTATTTCCATAACAAAGAATAGAACAAAAGATGATTGTACATGAAACTCAAATCTATTATTTACAACTTGCTATTCCTTTTCAATATATAATAAAATTATTGTGTAATTTTCTCTTTTTCTCTTTTTTCTCCCCCCCCCGCCCATAGCATATTAAACAACAATTGGTAACCTTTATTGTGTATTGAATAAGCATATTTGAAAAGAGCACAATTCATACAATTCGCAGCCTGGACAAGGATCTGACAATCATGGCCATGGTCTCCAAATTCTTGTCCTTCAAGTTAATAATTGAAACAAATTCCATACAAGTCCTGGGAACCTGTGATCATTTTATACTAGTTATAGTAGGTTAGTTGTCTTCTTTTCCTGTACACATTAATGAGTCCAAAATACTTCTTGTGACTTATACCCTGCCATGAATATCACTGAAATGAATTTCTTAAGACTAGGAGGTTAAACAAATTAAAATTACTTAAAGATCACACTGAATAAGAGTGAATCGGTGGGAAGGGTGCTAAAGAAGATCTCATTCCAGCTTTTCATGCAAACTATAAAGATATAACATGATTCAACCAACTATAATTCAGTTCTTATAATAAATTATTAGAGATGATTACTGCTATTACTAACAATAATAATCAATACCTTACATTTATATTACTTTTACCTTTTCAAAGCATTCTCATTCTCATTAACTTAATCTCCCTAATGAATTACAGATAGAGATGGAAATGTATAACTTTTTCAGAATTTTAGGTGTTACAAGTCTAGTGTTACTAGACTTGTAGTCAGAATGACCTGAGTTTAAATCCATCCTCAGATATTCACTAGTGGTATTATTGTGGAAAAAATCACTTAATTTCTTTCTGCCTCTATTTTTTTATCTGTAAAATAGAAAGAATGATAGTAACTGCTTCCTAAGACTTGATTAGCTTTTTTCAGAGCTGCTCATTCACTTTTGTTGACCACTTTCCTCCCAACTCTTAGCTGTAGGCTATCTCAGGAGATAGGTTAAACCAAGTTGAGGGTAACTGATGGGACTCAAATCTATCAGTGATTTAGGAAGTATCTACCTACCAAGTATTTAAAGTATTCCCCCAACAGAATGGGCAGATGAGAACAAATTGTTCCAATAGTCATGAAGATAACTGAAGTAGATGCTATGATGCACTTAGAGCTTGGTCATCTACTGCATCCTGGGCCATTTTGTCTGGCCACTGGACTTTGATGCTGGAGTGTGAGATTAATAATTTTGTGCAACTCTCTGTCTCACTTAAATATCATTCCCATGCAGATCAAGACATTACCTATGTTGCTGAGAGAATGAAATTAGATAATATTTGTTAAATGCTCTGCAAACTTTAAAGAACTATTATGTTGTTGTTATTATTCTTCACCAAAGGATTTTCAGATGCTTCATCATGAAGGAAATGGAATCCTGGGTTCTTGAAGGCTTCACCAGAAGATTAACCTTCAAATTCAACAAATGTTTGTTAAATATCTACAAGCACTTTGTTTAACTTTAGGGAAGAAGCAAAGATATATAAAGCCTAGTATTATGCTTTAACTTTTAAAACACTTCAAATGGTACTTTCATATTCATGTTTGGGAGTTTTGTTATTTATTTTTACTTTATTATTTCCATATAATTCCATTATATTCCATTCTCCAATGGAGAATTTGGAGAAACTTACCACCATTAAAAGGATTAGCCATGAACCAATTTTTATTCAGCCACAGTAATTCATAGGGGTCAGTGAAGAGAATACAAGCACAAATACAACATAAATCTCTAAAGAGCCCAAATAAAGAAGTATTCCTAAGTGAGAGCTTATTCTCTGAGCTCAGCTTTCCAGTGACTTCTTGAAACCTCCATTTTGGGGGAAACTTCCACAACAGCCATCTCTAGGTTATACCACCATACCTCTTTCACCTCCTGAAGCCCCTTTCTTCCACTAGTGAATTCTTCCCAGAACCTTTATTTTGGAGAAGGGATCCACACTAGCCATCCCACATTCTCCAAACCATGGTCCTGCATAAGTTCTTTCCCTTTTTTTATATATCTTCCCCTATTAGAATGGAAATGAACTCTCTTCCTATTGCCTTGTACTTGTATCCTTTTGTATTTAGATCAGTGCTCAGGACAGCAAGGCTTAAAAAAATGTTTATTGACTGAATGACTTTTATAGAACTAATTACAATATTCAGCATTATAACAGTTTCTGCTATCTACTGTTTCAAGAGTAAAAACAAATTTAATTCCTCTGTGGGTCAGTGGGAAACGCAAGGAATAATAATGATAACAATGCTGATGAAAATGACAAGAATAATGATAAGAACAATAATCTAGGATAATAATCTTAATGTCTTTGAGTTGCGATTTCTTCATTTGTAAACCAAAGAGAATACTGTGTTTACTACATCTCTCAGAAGATAACTATGAGGATCAAAGGAGAAAATACCAGTAAAAACACTCCATAAATCTTAAATCTCTAATCCAAATCTAAGTAGAGGTTTTCATTATAAGCTATTATTTTAAAACCTAGATCAAAATTCATCTCCTGCAGATGGTCATAACTCACTCTATTATTCCTTTATTGTTTCTTATTATTTTACAAGAAAATAGTGTGAATTCTTTTGTATATTGCTTGGAGCCATCAAATTCGTGGGCATGATTAGCATATGCAAAACAGTTGGCCTTTTTTTTGTTCCATCAATTATTTCAGTTGTGTCTGACTCCTTACCTTTTCATGTTGGGTTTTCTTGGCCAAGATCATGGAAACAGTAGGCCATTTCTTTCTCCAGGTAATTTTACAAATGAGGAGACTGAGGCAGATAGGGTTAAGTGACTTGCAAAGGGTCACACAGTAAATGTCTGAGGCCAGATTTGAGTTTAGGTCTTCTGACTCCAGGTTTGGTGCTGTATCCACTACGCCAGCTGCCTTACAGTTAGGTTACAAAGGTGGTAAGAGAATACCTGCAGTCATTAATCCTAAAATTAGCATCAACCTTCTCTTCCATGCTGGCAGTAATTCATTAATTATATTAACATAAAATTATATAACTAATTATACAATTAATATAATTGATTATATCAATATATTGCTATATAAGTTGTATTAATAAATACTATGCATAAGTACATTTTTCTCTCCTCTCCCTTTTCTTTTCTTCCTCTTCTGTCCCTCCCCAATTACTCTTTTCTAAGATTTGACCTCTTAAGAAAAAGGCTACACTATATAGCAGAGAAAACTTAAGAGCTTAGCAAAATGATTTTTATGTTAATTGAATATTCATAAAGAAGGTAGGGGAAAATGCTCTGGTTGCTAAGGAATTTTTTTCTTCTGATCAAAGGGAAATTATGGCTTTGGAAGTCATAGGGGAAAGAGACAACGTGACTTTTTTACTATGTCTTTTCATTCTGATCTAGAAGAGACAAGGAATAGGGCATCCTGTAAGAAAAAGGGCAGTTAGAAGTCTTTCCATGGCATCATCTTAGAGACTCAGTTTCGAAAGAACAAGATGAAGAGTGGAAATTAAGCACTATCCTGGGGAGAAAACTGCTCCTGTTGAGAAGCAAATTTCTTATCAACCCTAGTATAATAAGTTCCTTAAATACAAGAACTAGATCTCCATCAATGCTCAGCACTGGCATGACACATAGAAGAGACTTAATAAATATTTGAGGAATTAATAAATCATTATCTTGGAGTTAATACAAATCACAGAAGGAAGTACCAAGTGTTAATAACTAAGTTGCAATTTACTTTTTTGTTAGACCACATAAAGATTTCATAACATATCAATTATTTAAAACATAAAGAAAGAAGGATTCTCACTACTTTTATGAAACAGTTTTAGTTCTAAAACCTAAAGCAAGGCGTGAAAGGTAATAGGAAAAACTATGACCCAATATCTTTAATGAATATAATGCAAAAATATTAGAATAAAATATTAGCAAAGAGTCTTTAAAAATATTTGACCAGGCTACATTTATTAGGAATAAAGTGTTGGAATGATACTATCATAATATTAAAAAATGATAAACATGAAATTAAAATTATAAATAATAGAATATATTAGCAACATAAAAATAAAAATCATGATTATATCAATAGAACCTAGAAAAGCTTTTATCAAACTGTAACACCCTTTATGCTAAAAATATTTTTAAAATAGGAATAAAAGGACTATTTCTAATATAGTTCTTTTAAGCCCTGTTAAGTAAATAGTATGTACCTAAACTAAAAGTATGCTTAATCTCTAATGGAGACATCCCACAGGTCTTTCCAGTAAGACTAGGTAGGAGTAAAACAAGGATGTCCATAGAGTTCTAGAAGTACAAGTTTCAGTAATAAGACAAGAAAAAGAAATTGAGAATAACCACAAAGAAAAAACAAATTCATTACATTTTAAAGAGTACATGACAGTTTGATTGGCGAATCCTGGAGTGTCAAATAAGAAATTATCTAAAATAGTAATTAAAATACAAATGTGTAGAATGAATCCATAAAAATCGTTAGTCTTACAGAATATTACCAACAAAACTCAGAAAATGTTGAAAAAGAAATGCGTTGCAGCTTAACTATAGATGTATAAATATCTGCCAATCAACCTACCAAGAAAATCAAAGAGATTAATACAGATTGTATGAAGATCTGTCAATTCACCCATCAAGAAAAACAGATTAAGTGAATAAATCTGTTCAATACTTTGTATAGAAATAGCCCTAAACAAAGTAACTACAAATGATTAGTCTAGGTTTTTTTAAAAACTGAGACTATTACTTAAAATAATTAATGGTTCCATATCCAAACTAATAAATTACCAAAGGATTTCCTTATAGAATTAGGAAAAGTAATAATTCATTTAAAGGAACAAAATATCAACAATTTTAAGATTAATAAAAATAGGAAGAAAAAAATAAAAAACAACCAATTTTAAAACACACTATTAAGTAGAAATCATTAAAACTATGTGATATGGGTTAAAAAGTAATAAAGAAGATCAGTCAAACCAATTAACACACACAAGAACCACAAACAACTAAAAATAGTAATATATTGTTCCATAAATCCAAGGACAACTACTGGGGTAAGAACTTCTTGACTAAAACTGCTAACATGCTGAAAGGAGTCTGATAAGAGCATATCCCACACCATATATATAAAACCATCTTCAATGAATATATGCCCTAGATTTAAATTTATTACCATAAATAAATTAGCATATTTGGGTAGGCTATACCTTCCATTTCCATGGATAAGGAATTCTTTTACTACCGATAGATGAAAAGGATCAGAGGATATGGTATGAACAATATTGATTATACAAAATTGAAAAACAATTTGCGTCAAGATCTTCAATATGTGGAGAATTAATTAATATCAGAACAAAAAAAACCATACTCCCAAGAGATAGAAAATCAAAGGATATAAAAAACAGTTCACAAAAGAAAAATTATTCTATTAACAATCCATATTAAAGAATGGTCCAAAGTCCTAGAATAAAAGACATGTAAATCGAAACAACTCTGATCTTCCATCAAAAACCTAGATAATTGGCAAAGAAGAAATAATGTAGAACTAATCAATAATAGAGGAGTTGTAGAAAGGCAGGAACATTAATGCAGTCCTTTTTTGTGTGAGTGTGTGTGTGTGTGTGTGTGTGTGTGTGTGTGTGTGTGTGTGCCATGCACATGTGCCCTAATCTTTGGGGATTTTTTTTCTTGCCAGGTCCTTTCCTTTCCTTTATTATTTTTAATATTTATTTTTAATTTAAATTTTATTTTTCCAATGGTAGTTTTTCAATATTCATTCATTTGCAAATTCATGTGTTCCACATTTTTCTATCTCTTCCCTTCCCAAAAGCTGTATATGTGTATTCCTGTCATTAATGCACTCTTAATGAAGATATGAATTCTGGAGATCAATTTGTAATTACATAGGAAAATGTCCAAAATGCCCTTACCTTTTGATTCTGTGATTCCCACAGCAAGGAAAATACCCCCAAGGAGAGTGATGATAAAGAGAAAAGTTCCATACACAGCCCAAACAAAAATATTTATTTCTGTTTTTATTATAGGAATGAACCAGAATCATTAAAGTCAATGCTTCTCAGGAGGATTTCAGAAAAAACAAGAAAAATTTAGAACTGATGCTGAGTGAGGTGAACAGAACCAGAAGAACATTGTACACAATAACAGCAACACTGTGTGATGATTAACTATGATAGACTTCGTTCTATTCAGCAACACTACAATGAAAGACAATTCTAAAAGAATTGTGATGAAAAATGCCATTCACATCCAGAGAAAGGACTATGGAGTCTGAATGCAGATCAATACATACTATTTTCACTTTTTTGTTTGCTTTTTGTTGTAGTTTCTTTCTCTTGGTTTTTCCCTTTTGTTCTGATTCTTCTTTCACAACATGACTAATACAGAAATATATTTAACATGATTGTGTACAAGTAACCCATATTAGATTGCATGCTTATCTTGGAGAAAGGGGAGGGGAAAATATGGAACTCAATTTTACAAAAATTAAAATTGAAAAAATCTTTGTATATAATTGAAAAAATAAAATACTATTTAAGATTTAAAAAATTCCAACAAAAGCAAAGCTCCTTATTCAAAGAATAGCTAAATAGAATATGGTATATGAATGTAAAATAATGTTACTTGTAACATGATGAATGCGATAAACACTGAGAAGTATAGAAGAACACATATATTGATCCAGGGACAAAAGAGAAAGAGAATGAAATAGATATATTTGCACATAAACATGCACACACACGTGCACGCACACACACACACACACACACACACACACACACACACGACTACAACATAAATCAAATTGCAATAATACAATAAAATTGAATACCATGAAATCATAATGACCAAACTTAACCCCAAAGAAGAAATATGACAATGAACCCCCCCACCCCTCTTTTATAGATGTAGGTATCTGTGGGTATGTAATACTAAATATAATTTCAAACTTGGAGATTGGATAGTTTTACTGAACTCCCCCCCCCCTTTTGTTATAAGTAATGGTTTTCTGATACAGGAAAAAGAGGAATGATAGCATAAAAATAAAATGCATTAATTTTAAAAGGATATTAATCAATTTATATAAACAATATATTAGTAAAGTATAATAGGTATAAAAACAAAATATAAACTAAAGGATATATTTTTTATTTTAAATGAAAATTTTTACTATTAGGTATCTGGGAAAAAAAACTATGTTCTGATTCTTGAATATGTGTGAATATCTTTCCCTACACAGAAGGTTTTCCTCCCCCAAGATCTCTCTTACACCATATTTCTCTACAGTATAGTTTATGTGTGCTTTCAGACAATGACATAGTGGCTATTACAGAAGTGTGCTTGTCCAGATCTCTCACAAACCATGTCATGACTCCATTAGCGATCCTGTCATTGGAGGTACCCCTGCAAAACAAAAAGATTCCAGTACATTGCAAGATAACAAATGCCGTAACTTTTTCTCCTTACATAGAAATTGCCCATTGGACACACTTTCCATCTATAAGAAATATTTTATTAGATATTAGCCTGAAAAAAAGACTGATACTAATAATAAATTTTTCTGTTTATAGATAGAGGCTAGACTAGTGAGGCTTCCGCTCCCAACACTTTCATTTAAGGACTGTCAGAAGTAGCAGCATCTAATTAGCTCATCTGAGTCACTGAATTTTATAACTAAGAGGGATCTTAGAAATTCTCTAGTAAGTCCCTTCATTTTATATAACTGATGAAACTGAGGCCAGGGCCCAATAAAGGAAGTGGCTTGCACAAAATAACTATCATTTATTCATTTATTACTGTAGTAATGATTATTTATAAAAAGCATTCTTATTTATTTCAAAATGACCATGACAAATAGTGGAAAGGTCTAAGTTAGAGTCAAGATCTCCTAATTCTTATTCTTTTCTTACAATACATCTAAGTTTTACCAGTAACTTTCTATATACACAGGGAAGTTATGTCCTATTTGGGTTTTTTTAAATTCTATTTTTGAAGTGGACGGAAGTGAGGATGCATTATTTTTACTCAGCTATTCACCTTTTGTCAACTATTCACCTTTTGTCAGCTATTCACCCTGACTTGAAATCAATTCCATCAAATAATAGGAATCTACTCAGTTTCTCCGCTTCCAAAAGAAAGGACAAGAGAGGTTTCAAGATCCTTCACTTTAAAAAAATTTATTATGTGTAATGAATATTGAGAGGCATGGAGATTTACAAGAACTGATGCAGAACAAAGTTAGCAAGAGATGAAGAAATACTATGTATAGTAACCACAACATTTAAAATGGAAAAAAATGGCATCCCCAAAATAAAAAGGAAATGTATTAAAATTATAAAGATGAAATAGGACTTTAAAAATGAGATATGAGAGGGAGGAATCAATTTGGTGATTGATGTAAGATAGAGAAAATATCAATAAAAGCTTGTTTTTCAAAAAGTACAGCCATATTATGACCCATTGCTAATTGCATTGCTACCACAATTTTAATACCTATTTGCAATCTGGGTAAATAGTGTAGAAAAAAATCTTTGAAAATGAAGTTAAACTTTAAAAATGAATTAGTATTTTGAAAAAGTGAGTTTAAAGTATTTTACAAATTATCTACAATGATTTCTAATTCACTTGAAGGCCTTTGTTGAAATTTCATTTAATTTTTCAAGATTGTTCAGATTACAGTGTGCTACAATTTGCACTTTTAAAATGCTGGTTGTTTTCTTTTGTTTTTTAAATTAATTACATTGCCATGTAAAAGTAATACAACAACTCCCCCTCTCTCCATTTTAGATTAATTTTTTCTCAAAAGCCTTTGAGATCATTCTCTAGTCTCATAAAGACATCATTTCCTAGCCATCTGAACTTAAAGCAATCATTAGAAAGTCCAAGTTCAGAGCACCTAGGTGATGCAGTGAACACACCATCAGCCCTGGAGTCAGGAGGATGTGAGTTCAAATCCAGCCTCAGACACTTTATACTTACTTAGCTATATGGCCTTGGACAAGATACTTAACCCCACTGCCTTGCAAAAAAAAGAAAAAAGAAAAAAACAGAAAATCCAGGTTCCCTTTAATGTTTAAAATGGTGGATCATGATGGGCAACTCTCCCTCACTGAATCAACTTGCAATGTCCACAATCTCTCTATACCCATGCTCAATATCCTCTCTGCTAATCAATTCTCTTTTATTGAGAGACTAAACTAAAGTTTTTTAAAAATTTTATTTTTTTAAGTACAAACTTCAAAATTTCCCTTCATTTGTCATTATTTTTGTTGTGACCATGATGTTATACAGCTGTATATACTCATAGCATTCATGTGTATGCACAAAAATTTGTGTCTGTTTTGTAATTAGGGATATATATAAATAACTGAAGCTTGACTTCAACAATTTATTTCTCCCCCCCCCATTCCTGAGTGGAAATGGATGTAAAGATTTTTCTTTTATTAATTTTTAATTAGACTGTCATCTAGGATCATCTATGTTGTACTCTGGAAGATTATACAAGTATGTATGTATTACACACACACACACACACACACATATTTTTAATTCCCAAAATAGATCAAGATGAGAAAGGTTAGATGATCACAAGTAAAATGTTAGCTGACTTGAGAGTGAAAAATTAGAATTTTCCCTTACTGAAAACAAACCCAGGAGAGGGAGAGATTTGAACAGACAAGATTCCAATCTTTAGAAGAAGTCTTCGGAGCCTGACCCAAGCAGCCAAGCATGGGATGAAACTACCTAAGACATAATAAAGCAAAAGGATTTTATTATGAAGTTAGGGATCAGTGATTAGGTTTATATGAAGGGAGAAGAAAGAACAAGGACAAAGTATCATGTGACTAGGAGACACAAATTACTTGATTTGTATTTTTAAAAAGTTGATTCTTTTAGGTAATTCTCTGCTGTTATAGTAGTAAGGGTCAGTCAAAAGGGCAAGAAAAAACAAAACAGAAAGTTATGTGCTAAGAGACAATGGCAAGGAAAAGTCATTAAAAACAAAATGTTTACAATTCCATATTGCATTATATGATATCACATTATATTATAATAGTTTTTCAGTCATGTCTGACTTTTCATGATACTATTTGGAGTTTCCTTGAAAAAGATACTGGAATAGCTTGCTATTTCTTCTTCCAGCTCATTTATAGGAGAAATTGAGGCAAACAAGGTTAAGTGACTTGCCCAGGGTCACACAATTTGTAATATCTGAGGTAAGATTTGAACACAGAAAGTTGAGTCTTCCTGAATTCAGACTTAGCACTCTATGGACTACAATTCCACAATACCCCTATATTATATTATGTTACATTACATTAAATCAGATCAAATTATGATTAAGTGTTGCAGGAGAAAGATGAAATGAATGAGGAAATAAAGGTTCAAGCTTCTGAGCATATCAATTTACTAAGCAAGATCAAATCAGGACGTACTCCTTCCTCAATTTAGGGCTATACCTTGAATATGGGGGGGAAGACTTTTATACATTAAAAAAATCAAAAAGACCAATTAAATAAACAACCAGAATACAATCTTAGCTAATCCAGTTTCCAACTGGAAGAAAGAGTCTGGTCTTTCCAAGCTCATTTGGGGAGAATGAACAGACACAATTCCCTGTATTCAGAAAAAGGAGAATCCAACTCCCCTCAGGTGTCCATAAACAATTGAAAGAGCATAGAAACAGTGGGACCAATTTTCAGGCACTTGGGATGTATAATGGTGAGAAAATCCCTTGCATTGAGATAATCTTTACATTAAGATCTCTGAGCAACAGAGGTGGCCCAGCTTCCCAGCCACACTAGGCTAGGTTCAAATAATGCAACAAACTCCTCTCACAATTCTCATAATTGAAAAAAGTTTAATCACAAGATAGAAATTGGACTAGACCTGTAAGTGAACAGAAAGGGAATTGTACAAGCTCCAGAATTGAGTCACAAGATCCCACCACCACTACTGCTCCAAACATCTCATAAAGCAGCTCCACAATTGTATAAGAAAATTTTTAAGTTTAATAGCTAATAATACTCTTTAGGAAAAAACTAGGAAGTAAAAGTGTTTAAAGAAGTACAAATGTTGTACTTAAAAGCATTTACCTGGAATAAGGCACTTACTAGTTGTGTGACCTTCAACAAGTCTGCCTTAAGTTTTCGCCTTAAAGCAAATATGTTATTTTAATAATATATCTTATTTTCGAATCTGCCATGGCCTATTACATTGTAAGTGTTTATTCACTGAACAATGCCTCATACTCTTCATCTTTAACCAAATAGCAGATCACTGGCTCACTGTATTTTAATTTTTAGTAGAAACCTAGAGACACCTTGGGTCTAGATTTGACAAGATGGCTAAAATATAGTGCCATTGCCTGGGTTCAATTGATGTACTGAAGACATGAATTCATATGAAAACATATCCATGTTTTCAATATATATAACCCAAAGTCTCCCTTGAAATGAATTGAATTCTTCCCTAGCCTTGAGAGCCCAATTCAAGATACTACCTCCAAGAAGCCTTTCCTACTCACTCCTAACAGGAAGAGTCTTTCTCTCCTCCTCTCCCCTTTAAACTTCACTGAGAAATTTGTTTTGCAATTGTAGAATGTATTAGCATATAATACTATGAATTATAATTGTCTCTGTTTATCTCATCTTCCTTATCAGAATATTTATCCACATGAAAGACATCATGTCTTTCCTGGTACCTGGTACAGTGTTTTTCTCTAACCTAGGGTATAGGTTCTGAATGAATGCTTGTTAAATAAAGATTTCAGTCAGTCAATAAACAGTGATTAAGCATCTATTATGTGGTAGAGGCATACTACTAAGTGCTGGGGATTCAAAAAGAAATAAAACACAGTCTCTGACCTCAAGAAGATCAAAATCTATTTAAACATATATGAATACATACACACATAAATATACACATGTCTGTATACAAATATGTATATATGTTCAAATAGATATGTGTGAATAAGTGTGTTATACACATATAAATGTCTGTATATATATATATATACATAGATATATATATAAGTGTATGTTATTTAATATATATTTATAATGAAATAGGCAGCTAGGTGGCTCAATAGATAGAGCACCAGGTTTGAAATTGGGAAGAGTCACCTACCTAAGTTCCAATCAGGTCTCACACAATAGTTATATGACCCTGTACAAGTCACTTAACTCCATTTGCCTCAGTTCCTCATCCATTAAATAAACTGGAGGAGAAGGCAAGCCATTCCAGTATCTTTGCCAAGAATATCCCATATGGGGTCATAAAAATTTTGGATACAATTGAAATGACTGAACAACAAGAACAAAATAATTATATTGGATGTTTTCCTAGTAAAATGCGTGGAGAAAAATCTGGACAATCCTACCCTGCAAACTCAATATAAGGAAACAGTAATGTGGCAATCAAAAAAGGCTAGTAAAATCTTAAGTCACACTAAAAGAAAAGGGTTTGGAACAAAGATGGTAAAGATAGTAGTTCCATACTGCTCTGTTTTAGTTAGAGTACATCTGGAACATGAACCCAAACTGAGGCACCACATTTCAGGAGAGGTAATGACAATGTCGAGTATGCCCATAGGAGTCAGTGGTGGATGAAACAAAATGATGCCTTATTCAGGATTGGTTTAAGGAATCCTCAATTTTTAATCTGGAGATGGAAAGGTTTAGGAGGATATTGTGGACTATATGACTGTAGCCTTCAAATGAACTAATAGAAAAAAGTATATTGAACATCTTGTGTATAACTCAATCTATGTCATTTATTATTATTGATTTTATGTTATTTGTAGATTTGTTGGGTAGAAGGGGGGATTAAATTGATTCTAGAATTAGTAATAAAATTAGGACCAATGGATCCCTTGATAGATGTTGAAAAATCTATAGAAAGGGACACATTCAGTTCAATAAAAGGTCAAACTTCTTCATCTTTCACAAATGGACTGTCCAAAAATGGTAGCAGTAAATTCTCTCTTATTGGAAGTTCTTGCATGAAGGCAGATTGCTTGTTTTTTAGGGATATTGTAGAAAGGATCTGTGCTTGTGGTGCAGGTTGGATGAGTCTAGAGCATAACAGAACAGTGGCAAGCATCCAGAGCATAAATATTACTGTAAGAGGAAAGCTATTTGGTATTAATGCCCTACAAACTAATATATGAGAGCAAAAGACAAAAAAGAGAAAGCAAGGCAAAAATCACGAATATTTGAAAGGAAATACACGGAATAAGTCTACTGAGGAAATACTATGATATCTTGACATTAATCATCTCAAAACAAAAATTGTATCATAGGCTTAAGGACATAAATTCAAATACTGATAAATTAGTTCTATGAAATAAAGTATGTGTATTTAAATAACAACAAAAAATCTTTGTGACTTATTCAGCATTAAAAGTTATTTATTGAGTGCATTGAATATAAGTAATTTCTAAAAGTCAATCAAAGTAATATAGAAAATAGAATTTGAAGTATGTAAGGTTACAAAGTTAATATAAATACTTGGATTTTTATAAGTCACACATTTCAGTCAGTGGCATGTAGTAAATACCTAGTCAATGTTTGTTACTGACAGATTGATTTGGTTGATTGCCAGAATGTCTACTAATCCAACAGAATAAATAAAAGTTATTACACTCATTCTTCCCTCTTAACCACTTAGAAAACCACAATTAAATAGGTAAATAAACAAGTTCTAATCAGAACTCTAAATAGAGTTTGTACTTATAAATTCATTTACAATTTGTGAAGGACATTTTAAAAACTATGTGAGACAGGCAATGAAAGCAATATTATACCCACTTTACAAATTATGACAGAGGCTAAAAGAGAATAATTTAATAGGGCTGATGTGAGCATCCTGGCCCATAAATAGTACTATAAGAGGAAACCTCAGTATTTGGTATTAATTTCCCTACAGATTCATATTTGAAGGGCAATAGAAAGAAAGGATTCAACAAGGAATCAAGAAATTATGAATATTTGAAAAAATACAAAGAACAAATCTATTGGGGAAATCCTCTGATAGCACTAAGGTAGCCAAGTTGAGAGTCAACTCCAATGCTTCTGACTCAAGGTACAGAGATCTTTCCATAATACATCAATGATTGATAGTAGCTAAAAAAAAATTGGGTGAGCTAAAACAGAACAAATATTTTCTTCAAATACTAAATCACAAAAGGGAAAGCAGAGTTTAGAAGAAATAAAACTGGAAACTCAGCTCTGCTACTAGGGCTTTGACTGTGGACAAATACATCTATTCATGCCTTAATTTTCTCATCTGCAATATTCAGGTGTAATATCTATTTCTCACCCTCAAGGGGGAGTTATAGACATATAGTGACAATGAGGATGGAGACTGAGCCTGAACCTTTGATTTCATTAGTGCAGGAAAAGTTACAAATGAGAAGACCTGCCCCTTGTCACAGACACAGTCCATTTCAGAGGCAAGGGATTTGCACTCAGTTTTTCCTGACTTCAAGGTAGCTATCATGATTCAGCTAGATCACTGGATTTAGGCCTGGAAGTAATCTTAGAGATCATCTAGTCTAATATACTCATTTCCTCATAACTTCAGAGGAATACTACCCACAATTTTAAAACTCACTATTGTAAAAAGCTACTGAACAGAGACACAACTCATACTTCATCATTGTATGAATTTATATAAACCATAGGGTACTCTGATAGCCAAGATATTTTCAGAGAGATAGAAGAGCAGGCAAACTGGTATTAATTAGTAAGCAGCTCCAACTAGATTTGAACTCAGATCTTTCTGAGGTCTATCTACTATATTGCCAAATATTCTGAAGGCAGAGAAGAAGAGAATTCTAACTAGGGGAAATAGAATGAAGAATTTTCAAGACACAGTACAGTCAAAATAAGTTTAAAAAAAAGTCCAGGGGTCTAGGATGAGTTAAATTATTATACTACTATGTTAATAACCAATGATTAAATAAGGATACAGATCTTTCTTCTCAATTTCTTCCTTAAAGCCAAACTCTTGTTAAAAATCGGTCTCTGAAGGACTTGACTGATTGATGAGATTGCTTCTAGCCAAGGCAAGGTCTTCCATTGCATCCAGTATCTTGATCCATATCTGACCATTGGCCACTGGATCAAGATGGCTTCAGAGGAGAAAGGGACCCTGGTGATTTTGTACAGTACCCCCTCACTTGCTCACAACACCCTGATGTCATAGTCTTTTTTTGAGACTGAAGGACAAAAATAATAAGGAACTTGCTCTTCAATCTTAAGCAGGATCCCACCCAATTAGGAGATCAAACTTCTGTTTAGATTACAAACAGAATACAGTCTGAGTGAGTTCTTATCCTGGGGAAAGGTGCCCTGTCCTTGCATCCCTTCATAAGAGTTTAGGGTGATGCAGTCCATGAACCTGAGTGGTCTGGATGGAGGTAAGATTTTGCTGTCAAGATTAGTGGAGGCAGGGGGGCAGCTAGGTGGCGCAGTGGATACCAGCCCTGGAGTCAGGAGTACCTGGGTTCAAATCCGGTCTCAAACACTTAATAATTACCTAGCTGTGTGGCCTTGGGCAAGCCACTTAACCCCATTTGCCTTGCAAAAAAACTAAAAAAAAAGATTACTGGAGGCAACTAGGTCTGGACACTTTTAGGCTACTTCTTATTTAATAAGGCTAGCTAATAATAAATTGATGGTCAATGGTTTCTCTTGATAAATAGACATCCAATGGAGATTCTGAAACCTTTAAATAACCCTTGAATTCCCTTGACAACTGAAACATCCCTAATTGTCAAGGGAATTCAAGGGTTATTTAATTAATAAATATTAATTAAAAATTAATTATTAATTATCAGTAACTGTCTCTCTGGGTTTTTCATTCATTTCAGGGAGGGGTTGATCAAGGACAAGCCACCATCTTTGGGGAGAAGTAGGAAAATCACACACCTGTCTTCCATTCCATTGCTCTTAAACTAAATATTTCTATTAGCTGTGTGACCTTGGACAAGTCACTTAACCCCACTGCCTTGCAAAAAAAATACCTTCAATATTTCTATACAAGTGGAATTTCTTCAAAATAAGCATTAAGGCAGTCTTGATCAACAAACATATAATAATGGAGAACAGAGAAAACAAGTAACTAAAACGTAATAAATATTCCTATTCTAGGACAGCCTGGAGTCTTTGTAATACTACTAATAAAATATTTATAAAACATTTATCATTATTATAGTAAACATTTATACACTTAAGCATTTTAAAATTATTCTCATTTGATCCCCACCATAACCTTATTGTCAGTCCTATTTTACAGATGAGGAAACTGAGTCAAACAGGTTAAATGACTTGCCCAAAATCCTGGGTGGGTAAAAGAATATGAGGTGGCTTTCTGAGAGAGGAAAGAGGAAGAATATAAGGGGAAATTTAAGATGATATAAAAACAAGTTAATAATCAAACTTTTTTAAGAAAAAAAAAACACCTGTGTGATTGTGGACAAATCAGTTAATCTCCCTCAATTTCCTCATCTGTAAGATGGGATTAATGACACCTGTAGTATTATAGGGTTTGAATGAAATTATTTATGTGCATGTGCATACATACATGCATGTATACATATGTACATATTAATACATTTCTATATTGCATTTTACTTCTATATACTTATATATTACAATTGCTATTATATATCATGTTAAATATCATATTAATTATATATTAAATACAATTATACTATTGTAAATGCTATTTTCATATACACATATTTGTTGACACCAAAGATGCTGCTGCTGCTGCTGATGATGGTGTTTGTCCTTCATTCTCAAAGAAGACCATGACATCAGAGAGGTATGTCAGAACAAGCACATGAATTAGATTTAAGTGAGGGGGTACTATGCTAAGTCACCAGCCTCATTTTTTTCCTCCAGAGTCATCTGGGACTAGTGGCCAGATATGGATCAGGATGACTAGAGATGGTCCTGGATGCAAGGCAATCAGGGTTAAGTGACTTGCCCAAGGTCACACAGCTAATAAGTGCAAGTGTCTGAAGCTGGATAATGAACTCCCATCCTCCTGACTCCAAGGCCAGTGTTCTATCCACTGCAACACCTAGCTAAAGAAGGTCCATAAACTTGTCATATGGCAAGAGGAAGAGATAACCAATAGACAGCCAGTGTACTTCATGGGTTCCTCTCAATTTTGAGATAAAGAGAACCTTCCCACTCTCCAGCAATAAAAATAGAGTGGTCTTCCTATGGTCTGAGAGGGCATAGTCAAGGTCAGGGAGGGCAAAGACTTATGATGAGTAATGTTGGAGGGAATGCCAACCTTGATAAGATCAGAGATTCATTTGAGTATAATCAAAACTTGTATTTCACCATAAGGGGATGTGACTGATAAATGTAAAATTTTAATTTGTATATAAGGAATTAAGCACTTTTAGCTCATCATATTCTCTGAGACTTTTCCTTTGAACAATTTCAATAACTAACATATATACAGCACCTTAAGGTTTATCAAGTACTTTGCATGTTATCTCATTTGATTCTCACAACAACCTGGGGAGATAGGTATTATCATTACGCACATTTTAAAGATGAGGAAACTGAAGCAAACAGAGTTTAAGTGATTTGCACATGGCTAGTAAGTGTCTGAGGAAGCAATTGAAATCAGATCTTCCTGATTCAAAATCCTGTTCACTACTGACTTCTCCCCAAGTGATGGTTTCACAAGTCCTCCACAAATTTGGGGCAGGGTATCTATCAAGGATGTCTAAAAATGTAGCAAAAGTCTGGGTGGGGGAGGGGCCGGCAGATAGGAAAAGGGAACAATTGAATAGGGATATGTCTAAAAATTGTGCATGTGATTCTTTTTAAGGGTTGCAATATTTTTAAATGTGAATTTAACATGTCTATAGTATAACTCTAAGCTATGATATGACATGTCCATAGTAAAACTCTAAGCTATGATCTTGATCTCATTAGGTCTATACTCAAAACAAAATCAACAAAAGTACTTTCCATTTAACTTACACTTTCTATTCCCATTATTGATTTCAGTTTTGTGTTAGATTACATACTGAATCAAAGTCTTGGAAAACCACTGGGAGGAAAAAAGTGGATTTCACTATGAAGTCTTTTATTTTCAAAAACAAAAACCAGATCCAGGGCTCACCCAGATCAAACAACAAATCTCTTTCATTTTAATAATATATTTTGTTTAAAAGACAGGAGGGAACCAAGACTAACAGATGCAAGTAATCTAAAGTTAAATATTCCATAAGAGAAGGGGAAATTACACACACACACGCACACACACACACACACACACACACACACACACGGAACTATTGCCAGATTTTTGCAGAATTGGATCACAAAGTCATCATGTGAAGATTTGCATTCATTTTTGACAAGACAATTGCTTTATCAATAATCTAATATTTAATGCCTCCATTTTAATAAAATAAGCATCAAAAATTATTTCTCAATATCCCCGTACTTTGTGAATAATAAAGTGAGTACTTAATAAATGTTTATTGAATGTCGATTTGAGTGTTGTGCAGGCATAATTAGATGAATGAAGTAGACATTTTCCTAAAATAATCTTAGAAAACAATTTTTGGCAAAAATGAAACATTTTACAATATTTCCAAAAGAAAATATATTGGATCCTCCTAACCTCAAAGGACTGGGGTAGTCTGATCCCAAGCGATAGTGGATATTTTAGGCAACAGACAAAGAAATCAGATATGGAATCCAAGTGCCAGGTCATGAAAATTCCCTAAGAGACATGGGGATACTAATATCCCCTTCACATTGATAAAATGGAAACAGATCACTTATGATAATAATGATAATTTTTAGTTTCATGATAATTTTTTATCTATTATCTCATATAATGTTTACAATAATCCTATTAAGTGGATTATTAAATGGGAATAGATGCTCAGTAATATATAGGCTCAGGCAAGCATCAGATACTCTATTGCTAATTATATAGCATATATCTTCTTTTATTCTTATGAGTTATGTAAAAATTATGTGTCATACATATACAGTTGGGGAGTGGAACATTGTTGGTGCTGGATTCTATTATTTATTCATCCCTTATTCTGGATAATGATCAATAATATTGTTGTCATCAAAGACGATGATGATGATGATGATGATGATGATGATGATGATGATGTTTGTCCTTCATTCTCAAAGAAGGGAAAAAAATTTCTAAACCTGGAACCAAAAAAAGTGGGTTCAAACCTCTCATCATTTATCCCTATCCAATCTTGTACACTCTGAATAAGATTTTTTATGAATTGTGTATATATGTGTATATGTTTATAACTATTTCAATTTAATTGTTAGTTATACAATTGAAATATGATATTAATAACATATAACATTATTATATAATATTATGTATAATTAAAATATATTTGCTTTGTTAGTCTATATATTTATTTTATACATATGAAACCAGATTATTAAAGAGGACCATGACACAAAAATGTTAAAAACTTCTGTCTTAGATATAGGAGCTACTGGTTTTCAGCTTACTCTCGTGAGATCTTCCTCATCTGGATTGAGGAAATCTGGCTGCCTCCAAGGGACCTACTTGGGATTCAGCAACCTTGTTTAAAACACATAATAATACAAAGTGTTTACTCTCAATCTCCTATGATCTAGTAAAAAATTGAATATAACAGACATCATTACCACATACCTACTATGAAATATGTATATTATACATACCATAGGGGATTTTTTCCTAATAGATAAAATTTAATTCTTTTACAGGGATGACATAAGCTTCTCTTAGATTAAAAACTCCTTGGGAGAAAGATCTATGTTGTGTATAAATTTGTATCTCCTGTAATATAATATATAAAAAGTATTGATGAAATGTTTCTTGAATTGAATTGTTAAACTGGATGTAGTGAGAAGGGGACAATTTAAAAAAAAAGCAGTAAGTGACCTATAACAGAAAGATTCCTCCCTTAGCTTCTGGAGATTTAAACACTTACATTAACCTAGTCATCAAAGTCACCAAATCAACAATTGTAGGTAACTTTTACTTCTGGAAGAGAAACAAGTATTAAAGTGACACTGTAACAAATGTCTCTATCCTATCTTATTAAATATTAGTCCCAGTTGTAATGAACATTCACCAAAAGGAATTTTCCAGGGTAAAAATCTCCATAAATAATCTATTCTCAACAATTTCAACTTAATTTTTTAATCTAATTTAAGCACCTACTGAGTGCAAGGTTTTATGTTAGGTGTTGGCAATACAAAGACATAAACTGAAAAATAGTCCTTGATTCTCTTAAATTTTATGTATGTGGGACAGCTAGGTGGCACAGTGGATAAAGCACCGGCCCTGGAGGCAGGAGTACCTGGGTTCAAATCCGGCCTCAGACACTTAATAATTACCTAGCTGTGTGGCCTTTGGCAAGCCACGTAACCCCATTGCCTAGCAAAAACCTAAAAAAAAAACCCCACAAATTTTATGTATGTGGCAGGGGGAGGGGGGGAGACAGATAAGGTGGGGATGAGAAGGGGCAAGGGGGCAGGGAGAACAGAAATAATTGTGCATACCCATTAAGTAATACAAAATATACAGAAAGTCAAAGAAATTATAAAAGGGAAATAAGATGTACTGGGGAAATCCAAACAACGAATTACTATTCTGTGATACTATGTAACATAGGAGAGAGTAAGAAAGAACTGAGTTCAAATCCAGACTCAGACACTTCCTAGAAGTGTGACGCTGAGTAAGTTATTTGCCCTCTGTTCATCTCAGTTTCCTCAACACTAAAATGGGGATATAAAAATCACCTTAAATAAGTTTTAAAGATCAAATGCGTCAATAATTGTCAAGCATAGGCATGTTTAATTTGTTCAAAATCTATCACTTCTAGGCTATATCAGAATATTAGAGTCCTGGAAAAGAACTAAAATTGATTTTCTCATCCATCTATGGAAATCTCTGATAAATTTATAATCTGAAAGTGACTTCCTCAAGGAAACATATTTCTTAGTCCCTTCTTTCATTCAATGTGTACTCAATACACATTCTCATCAATAAATAAGTTTAGGGTGCCAAAAATGCTGAAAAAATCATAACAGCTAAATGGAAGAAATTGTTGGCCATTATGTATTTTTTTATTAACTATGCCACAATTACCTTTTACTAGCACATTTAACTGATAGCTGACTGCAAAATTCCAAAATAATAGGTATTATCTGATTCCAGTATAATGTACAATGCTTAAATTGATTCTAAAATAAAATGCCTTTTGGGGGGAAAATATTTGTCAAGCATTTAGCTTTACAGATTCTGGCACATAGTAGGTGCTTAACCCACTCTTCCTCATCCCTTTAAGCTCCTAGAGGAAAGGAACTGGAATTGATTTTATATTTGTATTCCCAATTCTTAGCATACAGCAAGGAATTAGTAAACATTATGTCATTCATTTTCTTTGACTCACTCTCTCCTCTAGTCTCAGTCTCCAATTTCTTTTCCTCTCCTCTTTGCCAACAACCTTTTCCCTATGAAGAATCATCTTCCTGAAGATCCTACTCTCTGTCTTAGTAGCTTCTTAGTCAGGATCATTATGCTAAGGGACTATGATACACAACTCCTGACTCATCAACAGCTTCTCCCTGCCTTGGTTCCCTTCCACCCCAATACATCATATCCTGATTTTCTAGCTCCCTTTTATGTGTTTTCTTCCTCCATGATGATAGTGTTCCTGGTGGGTAGAATCTGCTTTGTTTGCTTAGCACATAGTAGGTGCTTATTAAAAACTCATTTATCTAGCCTTTGCAAGATTTCACTGTCACACAAGAAGCACCTGAAAAATACACCTTCATTTTATTCAGGTGTTTGGCAACTCTACTATACAAGAAGCTCTAGGAAACAGAGGCTGGGAATCTCCCTAGCAGGGACAAGCTTGGACTCCCAATTACAAAAATAATAGTTATTCATTGCACAGTCAATTCATGAAATGGTGTAGGTGGTTTTTCTAATTGACAGTTCCTGGGTTAGAACAGAAATATTCTGGGGGAGGATAGGGAGAGAGGGAAATTCAGATAAGTAATGCAGCAGTCAACATAATCCTTATGTATTGCTTCCGCCTGTACTCAATGACAAATTTCCTGGGTATATTCAGTAGATTTTTATAGCAAACAAATATGATCCTTGAAGTTTCAAACCCATGTAAATGCAGCTTAATCCATGACCAGAAAGGTAGGGGGAAAAATTGCTTAATTATATATGGTATTTAAAGTGACTTAATCTTCCATTGTTAGACTGGGTTTATGCTTTTTACCTTCTTTCTTTTAAGCCTATAAATAGCCCAAACCCAGAATGGTAAAAAAGACTCTTCAATGTATAATTAGAGGATAATCTCCTCTACTTGACTGTACCCAAAACAAGAAGGGGCTTCTGAGCTAGAGAATTGACCAAAGCATAGTAGAAAGGTTTAATAACTCCTTAAAACACTTTACTTGAAGTTGCCTGCAACGAAACAGATCTTTCTTATTTTGAGCAAACATATGCCTAAACACTGAGGGATGGGGGTTCTTTTTGTCCATAATGACATGATGAATATTTGGATTTTCTATGATTCCATGCCTTTTTCCTTTTAAATAATGTTTTTTTCCTAATTACACACAAAGATGGTTATTAAAATTTTTAGACTAAAATTTTGTTTAAAATTCTTTTTATTCTCCCGAAGATGCAAACAATTCCATATCACACACACACACACACACACACACACACACACACACACACACACACATCATTCAGAAAGAAAAGTCTGGGAAGCAAAATAAACAATAGAGGAAGAAAAATCCAAAAAAGGAAATGTTGTTTTGAGTAGAAACAATTGGACCAGCCCAAGAAAATAAGATGTGGAGTGTCAATGAAACAACCTCAATTTTTGCTCTTTATGACTGTCCAGTGCTTCTCTCTACAATAACACAAAAATTCTCATTGCAAAGATAATCCACTAGGAATCAACATGAACATAACTGACATTCAGATCCTGATTCATCAAGTCATTATACTCCTCCTTTTCCCCATCCAGAAAATGAGATTTAGGGTTCCTTCTAATCCTAAAACCTATAATCTCATAGAAAGTTTTAATCCAGTCTATTTTTCATATGACAAGATACCATCATTTTCATTTTTTTTTTGGTCCTTTATGTTGCTTACTACTTTACCTATGTTACCTTGGGCAAGACACAATCTCTGTGGGTTGCAGTTTATCTGGACATTACTATACTGGACACCCGTTCCAGCTCAAGATCTGTTACTCCTAGGTACAAAATTAATTCTTTCCTTCCAGAAATAATTTTAAGTTAAGAAGTTGTCAATATAATATTTTTAAGGAACATCTCTGACAGTTTAATAGATGTAATTTTATGTGATGAATAAAATGTTAATTTCTCTTAATGAGATGTTGTTCCACAGTGTAAATCTACTTCTTATTTTAAATCTATTGAATTTACTTCAGTATGAGGGTTAAGACTTAATATTTTATTATTATTATATTATTATTACCATAGTCAAAAATTCTTTCTGTTGAATAGTGGCTAAACAAATTTTGGTATATGAATGCAATGAAACTTTATTATGGCATGAGAAATTAGTAAAAGGACAACTTCAGAGGAAAATGGGAGGACCTTTATGAACTGATGCAGAGTAAGATGAGTAGAATAACTTAAACAATGTTAAAGTTTTAGAGAAAATTTCTTTGAAAGATTTCAGAATTCTTATCAATGAAATGAGAAGCTATTAATCCAAAAGAATGAGGTTAAGACAAGAAAATGATAAACTTAAAATTCAGAGAGAGAGAGAGAGAGAGAGAGAGAGAGAGAGAGAGAGAGAGATTTAACACTGGAATTTGTTTTTCTGTTCTTTGTAGCTATGTATAGAGGGGCTTTCCTGGCTTAATTCAAAATAGACCAGTCTCCTGATGATAGCATATTAGTTCTTTGTCTTAAGTGATATAGGTGATATCTGGGAAAGGTGTTGGCAACTGAGGTCTTAGAGTGAAGACTCATAACCTGGTGTACATAGCTATTTGGATAAAAAAAATCTTTATTTTTATTTAATTTCTAGTTGAAATATAGCTTTTCCTTCAATTATTTAAAAGTATTATTCTCTATTCCTGAATTGATAAATAATCAAAGGATATGAACTAACTTTTAAGAAGAAACCAAAGCTGGGGTGGCTAGGTGGCGCAGTGCAGGGTGGCTAGGTGGCACAGTAGATAAAGCACTGGCCCTGGAGTCAGGAGTAGCTGGGTTCAAATCCGGTCTCAGACACTTAATAATTACCTAGCTGCGTGGCCTTGGGCAAGCCACTTAACCCCATTGCCTAGCAAAGACAAAAAAAAAAAAGCAAAAATATTTATAATGGATATATTCTTATTTTCTCAAGGGAAGGAGGACAAAGAGAAAATTTGGTCTTAAATTTTTAAAAAATGAACTTTAAAATTTTGTACATGTAATTGGGAAACATTTAACAAAGAAATATTTGTTAAAAAAAATTATAGTGAGCTCTCAGTACTCGATCCCTTTGACTAGAGTGTGAATGCTCTCTGTCCCCTTCTTTGACTCTTTCCTCTTCTTCCACCTCTGCCTTTCCAGGATAATACCCACTGTGGGTATTGAATATGAACAATATGAATTTCCCTATTGGCGGTTATTCTCACCCTTAGTATTGCAACAAATTTTATTAATTTTTTTTTTAATTTTAACTTTTTATTTGCTTAATGGAGAATTGAGGAGAGATGGATAAAGGTAGTGGGAAGGTCAAAAATTTTATAATGCTGAATTTTTTAAATTATATTAATTATAATATACTTTGTTTTTTAAATAACATGCTATTTGAAAAAATAGCATCAAAATGTAAAATGCCATTTGAATTTTGTTTTTAAGTCTGAACCTTTCTTTTCAGCAAAATGGGAATTGCCAGTGAAGATGCTCCTTTCACTGATGCAGATCAGTAACTCATAGAGTCACTAGGAGTTCTTACTCATAGAACATAGTTAATATGCATCAGGTACATGATGTGAAATAGTGGTCCTCTAGCCATTACTCCATTACACTGTCTCTCAACATTTTAGTTACATCCCTCAAGTATCATTACCTAGTTCATTATCTCCTTTTAGCCTTATATGTTTCTGGGATACTCCCTTTGATAACTGTGTTAGGAATTTTTGTCTTTGAGATGATTTTCTACACAAAAAAGATGGCTACCCCCCCATATCCTGTCATCCCCAAAATTTCTTTCCAATATAATTCCATGCCCAACAATGTGATGAAAACATTTCTCTAGTTCTTTGAAAATTCTATGGCATCAACCTAACCCACAGATCATTAGTCTGTCTCTTATTCTCAATATATGATCAGCCAGTCTCCTTTTCTAGTCATACATAGTTAACTATATGTCACTAAGACAAGGGCTCTTAACCTTTTTTCTTATTTCACAGATCACTTTGGCAGCCTAGTGAAGCATAAGGACTCCTTTTCAGAATAAGATTTTTAAATAATTACAAGAAATGCTAGCTTTCATTTGAGGTTAGTAAATATGAAGAGAGAATTATATTTTCCATCCATGTATCTATAAGCTCTAAATTAAGAGACATTATACTAAGGTGTGATATCCTTTTACTCAGAGATTCCATTGCTATGGATATAAAGTTAACAGTAGGCATTCCTCACAACAACCAAATCACGGAGGGTACAGAAAGTGTTAACAGATGAGAAAACTGAGATTCGATAGGGTTTCCAGATTACATCACTTCATTGGACACTTATGTCCTCTGTCCTCTAGTTCTCTTAAGGAGGTCAAACAAATAAGAGACCATGAAATCACTACAGTCAATATGTCATTACCTTATTACAGAGTCATGGCCAATAAACTAAGTTTCTTATTATGGATCCAAACCTAGTTCTCCCAATGCCACATCATGTTCTCTTTCCACTTTGCCATGGAAACATCATTTCATGGGGCACTTGGATCCTCTGCCTTCTAATCCTCATAATGAGGGCAAACAAATTGGACATCATGAAATCACCATAACATATACATCAGCACCCACTGCAAAGACACAAATAGATCATTTCTATGAAGAGCTTCGCAGGACCTCCAAACTTGACTAACCTATACTTAGCTAATTCCTGGAGACATTACTAGCTAATATCACCCCAACCTTCTGCTGAAAAAGTATGTCTCACACTTTCTTAGAACTGAGTAAAAATATTCTAAGCACAGTGGTACTGGGAAGTTAAAAATTCATTTTTAGATCTTTTTTCCCCCACCACTCAGACAGTATCTCAATTGCTAGAATAGGATCTGACTTTCTTCTCTGTTGACATAAAATCACATTGTCTTTAAAACCATCACTTGGGGATGGTGGTAGGTTAGAGGGGATAGGCAGCAACTTTATTTTAAAGCTATTATGTAATTTTTATTGTTTTGCTATCCAGTCATGTCAGTGGTATTTGACTCTTCATGACCCCATTTTAGGTTTTCTTGGCAAAGGTGCTGGAGTGGTTTGCCATTTTTTTTCCTCTAGTTCATTCTACTGATGAGGAAACTAAGGCAAACAGGGTTAAGTGATTTACCCATGCAGCTTAGTGTCTAAGGCTAGATTTGAATGGAGGAAAATGACCAGCTGCCAAGCTACTATGTAAAGCATACTTGAAAATAAATTATACTATTGAGATTTTTACCCAGAAATTGCTTAGACTCGTTTCCATGGGTCATTGTTTTGTCACAGTTTTGTCACAGACTCATTCATAAAAAGTGCAGGGATAATAATTTGGGCCAGCAATGTGGTACAGTGTGAATAAAGTATGGGACTTAGAATCAGGAAGACAAGTTTGATTCTTGCTTCATACACTTACTAATAGGGTGACCAAAGGAAGTTTCTGCCTATTTAACTGTGAAATGGAGATAAAAATAGCACCTGCCTCAGAGGGATATCATATGGCTCAAATGAAATAACATATGGAAAGCATTTCATATATGCTAGCTATTAGTTATATTTGCATAATTCTCATCTTCAAAGGACAAATTGATTAGGTCACCTGAAAGAACCTATAAATACAAGTTGCCAACATTGATTGATTCTACCTCCCATAGCATATCTTCAATCAATTCTTCACATTACTACCATACGTCAATCTAACATTACCTCTACCTACTGCAATATTTCCTTGCTTCCAATCTCTCCCCTCTCCAACTTATACTCTACTTAAATAATGGGGAAGGAAATGAGGATAATAGAAAAAGAAGGAAATCTGGATGTCCCCAGATTATTGGTTATTAATAACCATTACTCTCATCTCAATCTTTACATAATTTTCATGCTGTCCTCTCAAGAATTGGGTGTGTGTAGTACATAGGTATTCATGAAAAAGTCCTTGCTACATTTATAGATAGATAGATAGATAGATCTTATCTATTTCTTCTTTTGGTTCACATATTTCTATTCTCAGTGTCTACTCCTGGATGGGGTAGTCAACTCCTCTTTGATGTTGTCTTCCATTTCCTGGGCCCATAGACTTGCTTTGCCACTCTCTGAGTGTGTCTGGGCACAGTGGATTGACAAATTTTGGTATTTCTGGGCAAGAGTTCTATGGGCAACTGTTCAGTCTTCTGAAGTTTCCTCAAACTAGGGTTTCAATGGTCTTTTAATGAACAATTCCCTAGTTTCTTCTCTGTTATTAATAATTTTGAGAAACAAAGCATTGGGGTTTATTATAATTAATTTTTATCAATCTCAGTCAGAAAACCTGGTTCTTATCCCCTCAATGGTAAAAAAGGAAGTATGACCATTTTTTTGAAGTATAACATGGCCTCGGACAAGAAGTGTTCCAGCAGAAGGCAATCAACTCTGATTGGTCAACAATTAATGAAAGGTAGAATTCACAAAGAGAAGTGAGCTCATTGTAAGCCAGGGAAGAGAGGTGACATCCATCACTCAAGGACAGAGACCCTATCCCTACATCCAGACCACCCCTCCCTGGGGCAGTCATGACAAAAGGATCTAATCTCCCCACAAGTTCCAGTAAAATTCACCTTAGACAAGAGAGTACTTCTAAGTCTGGGTGGAATCAACCTTCAGACTTTGATTTTTAAATGAAGATAATAGAAAAAGGGGGAATCTGAATCTCAACAGGTTATTAGTTATTAATAATCATTACTCTCATCTCAATCTTATGTGGTTTTCATGCTGTCCTCTCAACAATTGTGTGTGTGGCACATAAGAATTTATGAAAAAGTCCTTGCTACATTTATATATACACATTTATTGAAAAATAGATGGATAAACATATTGTCATATCCTCTCCCCATAGAGTGAAAGCAATTTTAGAACAGGGGCCATCAATTATCTGTTTTTAATTATTCAAACACCTAGAACGGTATATGAGCCATAGGAGATGTTTAATAACTGCTGGTTTGATTGATTCCTATTAGTCTTGGCTCTTAATGAGCTTGTACATTCTTAGGAAAAGACTTTTCTTTATTCCTCCATTTCACATCCCTAGCACGATATCGAACACCCAAGATATTCAAAAAGTAACTGCTGAAAAATAATTAAAGGAGCATGTGATATTTATGAAGTCTACCAAAAATTCCAGAATGATCTAATGCTAACTTCTGAGACAGTGGGCCTAAACAAATTCTATTATCTTTTCTCCTTGTGCTTATGTGGTTGGTAGGGAAGTTTCTAATTCTATTTTTTTTTTTGGCAAGGCAGTGGGGTTAAGTGATTTGCCCAAGATCACACAGCTAGGTCATTATTAAGTGTCTGAGGTCACATTTGAACTCAGGTCCTTCTGATTCCAGGGCCGGTGCTCTATCCACTGTACCACCTAGTTGTCTGTTTAATTCTATTTCTAATCTCTTCTGTACCATAATAATCATCTTGCTTGTTTGGTTGGTTTATTTTCAGGAAAGTTTGTATCTGGAAAATTCTTATGTGACTTTGATAAACTAATGCACAGATAGGTAATCAATGAAATCAGTGCTTCTAAGAGAAATGAATGAATCAAAAATGAGTGAACTTAGGAAAATAGTTAAAATAACCAAGTCAGTGGACTCCCCATTCAATCCAATAATTAATCAAATAAGATCAATTAAGTAAGAGAAAATAATTAACTAGGATATAAAGTTAAGTAGTATGATTTCTAAGTTGCAAGGGAAAGAAAGAGAAAAGGTGCAATTTCCTGAAATCAGAAAAAAGAGGTTTCTCATTCTGCCCAAATGTCTATATTCTATCAAAGGAATATGAAAACAAAAATGATTGATCACTATGGGGTCAGTTTTCAGATAAGATATATGGGTTGTTTGAAATTGTATAATGGTGTGAAAACACCTTGTATCAATCTTTGGATCTGACTAAGTTTCTGGTAAGCATATACTAAGTCCTTAGTTAAGGGTATAAGGAACAGGGAGAAATAGTCCAAGTTCCTAGGGACTCAGGGCTAAGTTCAAACAATGTAATAAAATTTTCTCACAAGAAAGAAATTGGACAGAACTCATAATTAATTAGAAAGGGATCTGAGCCATGAGGCAGCTAGGTGGTGAAGTGGATAGAGCACTGGCCCCAGAGTCAGGAGTACCTGAGTTCAAATCTGACCTGAGACACTTAATAATGACCTAGCTGTGTGGCCTTGGGCAAGCTACTTAACCCCATTTGCCTTGCAAAAACCTAAAAAAAAAAAAAAAGGGATATGAGCTATTGAGTCACAAGATGGCATCAGTGGATTCACTCAATTCGAGGAGAAACTGATGAGGAAGAAAATGCATTTACTAAATTTGGGGATCAGGGATAAGAGGAAAAAGAATTTTAGAGGCTTGAATCAAATTTCTGTGAGTTGAATTATTTATATAAATTATTTGCAAAGTTGAAGTAATGCTTATTGAATGAAATGTATTATCCTTCTAGAGAGTGAAATGGAACCACTGATAAACTATCATATGCACTTAAAAAATACCACTTAACAATTTATTTCCTTGAGAAGATCATCTTGGATTCTTGGAGTGGCTCTACAATTTCGAAAATGAAGAAGGGCATATAATCATGAGCTGTAAGTGATCTTGGTGGGCATTTAGTCCAACCCCCTCATTTTACAAATGAGGAAATGAGATCAAATAAAATCTGAACCCAGGTCTTCCTGATGTCCCATATTCAGTAACTCTACTCACAATACCTAGCCACCCTCTCACCTGGATTTATAGCTAAAACAACCATTTCACAAGGGATGAGAAAACATGGATTGCTTTGAGAAAATAAATATCCATAGTACCCAAGCATTGTTATAAATCAGAAACTCCTACCTCCTTATGAAAGTTCTTTCTCAAATTTCACACTTTAGAAATAACACCTTCTGGCACTTCAGCAGACCTGAAGATGATGGAACATCTTCAAAGTAAACACTATCACTTCAAGTAGTGTTTCTTTCAAAAATCACCTAGAAACTACAGGTTTTATTGTCAGACAAGATGCCATTGATCAGCTAGTATATCTCCCTTATCCTACAGATAGAAAGCCTAGGGGAGGGTGGAACTAAGTTTGCAAATATTACTGAACAAAGTTTCTGAGTAAAAGAGCTCTTATATCATCCTTTAAAAAAGGTTTCTCTTTGATGATTATTTCTATAGTATTTTCTGAGAGAAAAGCATACTGATTTTTTTTTAGGTTTTTGCAAGGCAAATGGGGTTAAGTAGCTTGCCCAAGGCCACACAGCTAGGTAATTATTAAGTGTCTGAGGTCGGATTTGAACCCAGGTACTCCTGACTCTAGGGCTGGCGCTTTATCCACTGCGCCACCTAGCTGCCCCAAAAAGCATACTCATTAAGAGTTCTTTTCAGAATCACTTTTTAAATGAGAAAGACACTGGAGACTAGATCTGTGACTTCATTAGCAAAGGGAACTGTGAGGTAAGAAAATTACATTATCATAAAAAGTCAGAACTTCATTTAACTTATCATAGAAGCAATGTGACAGGTCCAGGGTCACACAATTAATATGTCAAAGGAAGTGGTGTATTATTGAGGATAGGGACTTCTTTGTTCAGTCTTTTGCAGTCGGCATTTTGTGATACAAAAGAAAGATGAATTGCAAAATGAGAAGAAATAAGAAAAGGAAATGATGTCAAAGAAAGGAATAAAAAGAGAGAATAGCTTGCTCTTTCTCAAACTTTGATCATCCAAAAGAATGACAGTTCTACAGAAGACCTTCCTCCATAAGACATCTGGGTATGGAAAAAATCTGACTGTATCACCAACGTGAAGGCACTGGCAAACACCCCCTGCCTGTTATGAAAGATGACATTATAGGCAGGAAAGTGTTCTCACAACAGCTGGCCAGCCAAGAGTTTAGCAGCCAAAAGACAGATTTTAGGATTTTATTGCATTTAGCAATCCAATAGTTCATTGCAAATATAAAATGCTAACCAAATATTCATCATTTGCCTCACTGCCTCACTGCCATATCTAAGATTATATCATGTGAGCCATTTTTAAAAGGCTACTGCCTTTTAAAGTGTGGTGAAAAGAACAGGGATCTGTGAGTAGCATTCAACCCTGGAGTTCTTATGAACTCGAATTTGTTGTAATTGTTTAGTTGTTTTCAGTCCTGTTTGTCTCTTTGTGATCCTATTTTGGGGTCTTCTTTGCAAAGACACTAGAGTGGTTTGCAATTTCTTTCTCCAGTTCATTTTACAAATGAAGAAATTGAGGCAAACAGTATTAAGTCACTTGCCCAGGATCACACAGCTAGAAAGTGTCTGAGCTTAGATTTGAACTCACATCTTCCTGACTCCAAGCCCTGTACTCTATCCACTGTGTCACTTAAATTCCCCATGAAGTAACTAGACATAGATAAGTCACCTACTCTAGCTGGGTCTCAGTTTCTTTTTTCAGCTCTCAAATACTTTTTTAAGGTCCTTTTCACAATAAAACTCATTGATACAATTTTACTGAAATACAACTGAAAGATCAACTAAAACAAGCAACTTATACAGGAACATTAAAAGGCAATTGCTATTGGGTTTAAGAATTCCAAATTATTATCTTCAGTCTATCATGAAAAAGCTATTTTCTCTTTATAAGGTCTATATTCTTTAAACAATAATAAGAAAGGACAAAATTCCTCACAAAAACTAAGAATCAATTTAGAGAAGTGATAAAAATTTCAAATAAATCCATTACAATCCACTACCAATTAAATTATATTAGGAATATATAAAAATAAATTATATTAGAAAAGGAAGATTAAAGAAAAACCTTTAAAAATGCTGTCCTCTGGAAATACAAATTCATTTCATCATTCTGGGACATTTTTCCATCAGATGAACAATAGGTGTTCCAGAATAAAGAACAAAGGAGTAAAACAACTATTTATCTCGACTTGAAATCAAGTTACTAGATAGATATTTAATACATATAAATATATATATATATCTGATATATGTATATAGGTATTTGTAAAGTCTACTGAAGAAAGCCATTTTTGAATATGTAAATTTCAATTTTAATATATGATATTTTGATGTATAAAATATATTTCAAAAGAATATTGGTTTTCTTAATGTAACTAAATATTGCCGTCAACATTTTTTATAATTCTGAACCACTTTCTTTTTATATTATCAATAGAAAATCTCAACCAATTCCAATGCTTTTGTCTTCATGCCAAAGTATAGTCAATAATTCATATATGACTCAAAGCCTGGAACCATTGCAAATAAGACAATTAAATATTATTAAATTTCAGTAATCATTTGCCTTATCAGTATATATATATATATATATATATGTATATATATATATATATACATATATATATATATATATATATATATACACACACACACCTTTGGTGTATAAAAAAAGACTGCCTAAAAGAAATGGACATTTTCATTTATTGCAGAGTTCAGAAAAAAAGTAGAGTGGCATTTAATCCTCTCAGTGATTAACCTTCTAGCAGGAGATTTCAAAAAAAGTCCTTTAGTGAAGGAAGGAAAGTGTCAAGCAAGCAAAGATGGCATGAACTTCTTCATGGCTCATTGTTTGACCAGTCTCTGATGCTTTCCCCCAAAACAAAGAAAATTATTACAATCAATATTCAACGAAAAATTAATTGTGACTATCAAGAGATTATACTCCAATGGAACTAATAATTTTTTAAAATATCTTTGTCTGTTTTCCATCTAGATCCATCTTTAAGGAAGGTGGTTGTCATTTTTGTACTTGTGGTCTATTAGACTAAAATTAGCAGCCCCACCCAGAATGAGTAATAGGGGAGCTGGCATTGCTAGGAGTTTGACTGAAAACCATTATTGAAATTTATCTTTTACTTCCTTCTTATAATCAGGAGTACAAGTATTTTACTGAAGAATTTTAATGAGTCTGCTCTTAAGTAATAATTAAAACTGCTGCTATACTAGAGGTTTATGTCTTTATAAATGTCATTTTGAATCCAACTAATCTAAGTTTTCTCTTTCAGCAGCACCAACACCTTATCTAATGTTATGAAATTATGAAGTAGTTTTTTTCTCATTTATACATTTATAAATCATAGGTTGAAGTCAAAGCATAAAGTACATATATAATTAATTCCCAAATCAACAATTACTGACACATTCTAACAGCAGAGACACTACTTAATTTCTAAAAGTGAACATGCTGAAGTTATAGCAACACTTTCCTCCTAGATACTTCCAGATCACTCATCCGTAAGTTTGTATTTGTTGTATCATATTTGTTAAAATATTTGTTTTTCTTTTTCTCAAAGGAAGATAAAATTTTATTAACTGAAAAAAATAAAAAGATTTTATTCATCAAAATACATGATTTACTCCTTGAAAAAAATCCCCCAGCAAAATATAATTGTTCTGTTTTGAGAATTTCCAATGACTAGATAATGACACTTTTTAAAAAGCACAAACATCTCTCCTTAAAAAAAACTAAAGGTTTATTTTTTGTTTTAGTTTATTTTCTTTTTAGTCCCCCCCCAAAAGCAAAATGGGGCTTGTTTTTTTTATGAGAAGTTTAAAAATAGGGCTAAATTAAAATTTTCCACACTTATCTACCATTTAAAATTTGCTACACTCTTCTTATCTATTAGCTTCAGGTAAATAATTTTTTTTTGGTGTCACCTTCAGCTGGCAGTTTGACATTTAGAAAATTCATTTAAGACATACTTCTCCAAGGCAATCCACTCATCTCTTCAGAAAAAAACAATATGGCTTAGTAGATAGAGAACTGATTTTTGAATCTAGAAGGACCTAGGTTCAAGAACTCTCTTACACATTTTGGGCAAATGACATGGTCTGGCCAACTTTCTAAGATCATAAATTTCAAAAAAGGTTCCATAGTGCCCTGACAAAATGCATTCCTTCATCTGGAAATCCTTATATTAATGAAATCACATTTCATCAATGTTCTAACATTTTAACATTCAGTAGCCAATTATGTATAGTATTCTCTCTTATGATAATGAAAATTAAGAATACATGAAGCAAATGAAAATGAAATCAACTTTTCCATTTCCTGATGTAGCCCTAAAGTAGATTTTTATGCATGTTAGTACCTTCATCTGCAAAAAAAAAAAAAAAGGAAAGAAATAATAATCCCTGGCTCTTGTCTACCTCAAAAGAAGTTATGTGGATTAATTAGGTTTAAATAAAGAAACTTACGTATCTAGAAGTCCTCAGAGACAGACACCACAAATATATGGTGTCATCATCATTGTTATGCTACCTCCTATGTAAGTTAAAACGTAACCCTTTAGGGCTATAGTTATGCTTACCTGTGAAAATGAATAGTCAGTAAGGTGACCCCTCCCATTTGCCTGAGATGTTTTAAGACAAATTTTCAGTTCTAAGAGAAATTCACTTAGTCCTTCAAAATATTCTCTGAACAGATCATAAGCTCCTTGAGGTGAAGGTCTACTTTTCATCTTTGTATATGCTTAGTAGCTCCTATAAGAATTTGAACATATTAAGAATGTTGAATTGATCTGAATGCACACATAATATTAAAAAAAAGAAAAATGGTAAGTGCTCAGAAATTCACAGAAAATAAAAATCCAAGAAAAAAGAAAACAATAAGCACCAGATATCTATATATAAATGTACAAAGCAACCAACAAGGTGAAATATGGAAATATAAAAATTTAACATGAAGAGGCAAATTTGAACATAAGGATATCACTATGGTTTGGTGAATGGGGACCATTCCTAGAATATGACTCACAAGGAGCAGAGGTTAGTCAAAAGGAAGAGATAACAAAAAAGGAATGAGTAAAAAAATGAAGAAGTTTGGAGAAGATTGGTTTTTTTTTAAGAAAAATTCAGATGAGGCCAGAAGAATGAAATTTCAAAGATACAATGAAAAATAATTTTGATTAGAAAGAAAAGAGAAAGAAGAATTATGTAAAGAGTACACACACAGAGACATTTTTTGGAATTTCTTTGTCCAAAGCTTCTCAATTTTCTACAGTCCTGGATTTTGTCACAATTTTATCTTCCTAGTGAATAATGCTTCTCTCTGTCCCTATCTCTTTCTGTCTCTCTCTCAGTCTCTCTCTCTTACTGACTTCTTTTTCTCTTTATATTTGTAAATTATATGTGCATATATCTACATATGCATGTGTGTAATATTGTAAAAATTATATTAAAATTTTATACAAATATACATATAATATAGAAAATAAGTTTAAATAAATTTATATAAAATAACATTGTATAAATAAATTACATATTAATATATACAATGTATAATACATAGACATAAATAGGTATATTTGTATATTGTATATATATATACATATATGTATATATAAATGTAACATATGATGTATATTGCACACAGAAAAAAATATATACCATGCCTAAGGAGAATAATGTGAGGACTCCACAAAGGGAAAGACTTATAATAGCTGCTATCCCTTTTGGCACACTGAACTAGAGCCCAGTTCCCCTGGAGTTTAAATAAACATATGCCCCTAGTATGGGGAATTTTATGCTAACTATTCTGATTATCCACCTTGGCAAATACTCATTTCTAAAAGCTGATTAAATCTGACCAATTGAAATCAGTTGATAATCAGGGAAGAGAAGAATTTTAATGAGGAATTATGGCAGTGGGGGCAGAGGAGTTGGTAGAGAAAGCAGCTGGTGCAGGATGATTAAGAACTCCAGAGGGGTGAAGGAAGCCCAGTGTGAAATGAAGACACAGTGGCCTAGGCACTCTCCTTAAGTGAAGGTTCTCAGAGGAGCCCTCCAATCTGAAGGTGCCACCTAAGGAGTAGAGAGATATATAAAATAAAGTTTATATTAGCCCAGTGTCTTTGATTGATTGGTTGATTGATTCAATAGCACTTTTTAGGTCTTGTTCACTGTTACCTCATATTTCCAACTAAATGATTCATAAAAGGTGTTCCACATGGTTAAGGTGGGATGACCTAAATGACTAACTGACTCAATGGAATCATATGTTTACATCTTCATTTTCCTATTTCAAGAAAAATCATTTTTGGACTGGAAATATCAGAAGAAGAAAAAGTCTAATGGGAAGTGGAAGTTGAGGATGGAAGGAAGGAAGGAAGGAAGGAAGGAAGGAAGGAAGGAAGGAAGGAAGGAAGGAAGGAAGGAAGGAAGGAAGGAAGGAAGGAAGGAAGGAAGGAAGGAAGGGAGGGAGGGAGGGAGGAAGGGAGGGAGAGAGGGAAAGGAGGGGGAAAGAGGAAGGAGGGGAAAAAGAGAGGAGGGTAGGGAAGAAGGAAGGGAGGAGGGAAGAGAGGAGAGAAGGAGAGAAGGAAGGGGAAGAGGGAAGAAGGAATGAAGAAAGGAAGGAAAGAAAGAGGGCAGGAATAAAGGAAACCGGAACATATTAAATGCCTAAAATATGTCAGATGCTTATAAAATGTCAGATTTATAAAGGTATAAATATTATCTCAATTGCTCCTTATAACTTTGAGGTAAGTGCCATTATTATTCCCATTTAACAATTTAGGAAACTGAGATTGAGATTTTAAGTGACCAAACAACTGCTAAGTATCAGAGGCTGGATTTTTAATAAAAGAGCCCCTGACTTTCCCTATATGTTCAAGTTATCAAGTCCAGATAAACTTCATCTTACAGACGTGCCTAAGGAGTCCCTTCCCATTCATGATATTTTAAAATAACCCAACAAGTATAGATAGACTAGTACAGGATATAAAGCAGGAAAAGAGGACATGTCTTGTTTTTGTTTTTATTTCTTAAAGGAAGCAAGTAAAATCTGCAAGTTAAAGATCAGCAGATTTGACCTTTAGAATCCTAGAATACACTAATAAGGGAATGATGATGGTGGTGATTGATGATGATGATAAGGAGGAGGACAATGAGAATTTTTACCTGATATTTATATAGCAGTTTAATGTTTGCACATGCTTTACAGATATTATTTAATTATTTCATAACATCCCTGTGAGATAGGTGCTATATACATTATATAAGCTCCCCATTAACTAGATAGGGAAATAGACTTGGACAGGGAGGTAACTTGTCCAACATCTCACTGTTAAGTGTCTGAAGGAGATTTCAAACCTAAGTTGTCTAGCTTGAAGCCCTGTCCTAAATTCCCAATGCACTATCCCTTAATTATTTCTCAAAGTATAATAAATAACTACAAGCAATACCATGATTGTCAGTCAATAAACTGTCACGCATCCCATCACATTTAACCTCTGGATGTTAAATTTCTGATCCACTCCTTGGAACCGATATATCAGTGGTTTTCCTTCCCTTTAGATGCCATTTTATCACAAGTCATTTCTCTACAGGGAAACAACCCATACTCCTCTCTGCATTTGGGATTATGAGCCATATTTGGAATTTGATTTTAGTCAAATATGCTTCAAGGCAAGGCAGTTTTTCATTTTGGTGATACTAAACTCAACTGGAAAACTACTGTGCTCACAACAAACAAAACCAAGCATTAAAGACTAATAATGGATGTTTTCTTAATTAGCTAGAAAAATTATGGTACTAACTCTACTGGAATTAGAGCCACCATCCAAACTCATCAATGTGTTATCATGTTGTTTCATGACTGTCCTTAAAAGAAGCCATCTGGTCTATTATTCTAATAAGTAAAAGCTGTATGGCACTTCGGAGTTGTTTTATTGAAGTTAGTATATGAGCTGAGACTGTGAAGGAGTGAATGTGAGCTCCTGGGTCTAGGCAATGACATGAACGCTTAATGAATTAACCCAGAGGGGTGAACAATGGAAATGGGAGCATCACACAGCCCCTAAACCTGGAGTCAGAAAGACTTGTGTTAAAATCCTATCCCAGTCACCAGCTATGATATCCTTATTTAACCTCTGTAAAACTCAGTTTCCTCATCTGTAAAATGGGGTTAATAATAACACCTACTTCCCAGGGTTGTTACCAAATGGAGTAATATTTATAAAGTGTTTACTATTGTTCCCAATTGTCAACCTCAATTTACTCTTCTGTAAAATATGGTTAATAACAGGATCAAAAAATATAATATTTGTAAAGTATTAGCACAGTGCCTGGCACATAGTTGGCACTTAATAAGTAGTCGTCTTCTTTCTAAAGAAAATCTCCTAGAATATATAGGAATTGTGAATCCCCAACAGACTCCTGAGAATGATTTTTAATGAATAATTGCTGACATTGAAAGTTCAATAAATGGGGCTGTCAGGGCAACTGGTCCTGAGCTCTCTTGTCTAACATCTTCAAAGATGATATGTAGATAGATAATATTAATAATCTACATTTACATAGTACTGTAAAGATACAAATGAATTGATGTGCATACAATCATTTTTCTTTGATCCTCAGCAAATTCCTGAGGTCAACAGAACAGGTATTATTTTCATTATACAGATAATCTCATTGTACAGTATCTCAGAGTGACTAAGCAAACTTCTCAAGGTTTTACAGAAGTAGAAAAAAATATAAAAATAATTCAGGATTATTGACTTGTTTTTGCAAGGCAAACGGGGTTAAGTAGCTTGCCCAAGGCCACACAGCTAGGCAATTATTAAGTGTCTGAGACTGGATTTGAACCCAGCTACTCCTGACTCCAGGGCTGGTGCTTTATCCACTGCGCCACCTAGCTGCCCCTGGATTATTGACTCTTAATCTAATATTCATTCTTTTGCATTATGCTTTCTCACGCAAGAGCTAGCATGACTTCATATGCTAACATGGCTAAGATGGAAATGTTTTGCATGACTTCATATGTATAATCAACAACAAATTGCTTGCCTTCTCAAGAAGGGAGGAAAGGTGGCAGGGAGGGAGAGAATTTGGAATTAAAATTTTTTTAAACAATTGTTAAATATTTTTACATGTAATTGAGAAATATTTAATGAAATCAATTAAGATAATTTTTTAAAAAATGAATGCAGATGCTAGTTCAGTTCAGGTATTTGAGAAACAAAATCTTGCATCAAGACAAAATGTCTATAGAGTTTACTGAGTGATATAGGCAATGGAGTCTGTAGAAAGAGTGTTAGCTGCCCTCAGATTCAGCATGATCTCGGATCAGGTCTCACCTTCAACACACTGGATGTGATCTGAGGAAAGTAATTTAAACTGTTAGTGATCTAAAGAACTCTCTAAGAAGATAAGGTGCTAATCTGCTTTGCTAGAAGGAGTTTTATATAATATGGAACTAGATAAAATATATGGAGAGACTCACTTCTACAGGTGGCACAAAAAGATATGCAGGTAAAGAAAGATAATAGCTATGTAGATATAACCAAATCACATACTATTCTTAAGATCTTAAGGGTAGTGTAGCTTTATATTGAAGCAGGTGGTGCCTCTGCCAGTCACATCATGGCATGTAATACTTGGTGATTCCTTGAATTATTGATGGAAGTACACAAAGGGAACTAGAGCCTTTTACAAATGCATACCTCTTAAGTAGGTCAGTTAAGGCTAAACAAGAGAATATGGAGGATTTTTTTGAAGTCAGATGCTACACTCATGGATGGATATTCTTTATCTAGCTTCTCTTTTCTCTGTTTCTATCTATAAATCCCCCTGCCTAAGGACACTGGGCCTCACTTCACTAACTAGGATCTATCCTGCTGAATCAAAGAAGTTACCAGTGATACCTTGAAAGATAGAATTACCAGGTTAATTGCTGTCTTGGGGAGGAGTGGAGGGGAAAAATCTTACAAAAATGAATGTTGAAAACTATCTTTACCTAGAATTGGGGAGGGGGAGTAAAATATTATTACCAGAAAATAAAAAAGAAAACTAGGATTAGATTCACCTTGGAAAATGGTCCAGAACCTATGTTAGTTCCTGATACTGCTTCCTACAGATTCAGGATCCAGATTAATACTGTATCACTATTTATCTTGAACCTTTCCCAACACCATAGTGATGACTATTGTTTTGACAAATAAAATCATTCAAATTACTTCCAAGTCCTGTCATTTCTAGATTTTTTTAAGGTTCAATTCAAAAAACACCTGCTCCATGAGATCTTTCCTGATTCTCCCAAAACTGCTCCCAAATCATCTTCTGGCTGCTGTTCAGTCAAGTCTGACTCTTTGGGTGACACCATTTGGGATTTTCTTGGCAAAGATACTGCAGTGGTTTGCCATTTCCTTTTTTAGTTCATATAGAAAAAAAGAAACTGAGGCTAATGGGTAAAGTGATTTGCCTGAGGTCTCACAGCTTATATCTGAGATCAAATTTGAATTCAAGACTTTTTGACCCCAGGATAGTGCTCTGTCCACTGTACCATTTAGCTTGTACCTTACAAAAGGAATTTCTTAGTAACTACTAATACTGTCCTCAGTTTTGAGGTAAATGGAATTTTATGAGAGTTCCTGCAATGAATGAAGGGACTTAGTGGGGAAAAAAATACACTAATAGTAACTAAGAGAAGAATGCTGCTACACAGTAATATACTAAATAGAATCAATCCCTGAGTCCTAAAAGAAAATAGACATATTTGACTTGGTTCCAAACAATAGCACTATTAGGAATGGGTAGGACCTGCAAAGAAGCAAAGGAGACTAAGACAAATTTTCCTAAGCATAAGAAGTATTCAGAAGTGAAATCCACTTAACTGACTGTACTTCCAGAATTGCTCAGAAGACATCCAAAAGTCTGCAGGTGCTGAGAGAGGAGTCCTCCAAAAAAGGTAGAGGCTTACAGTAAATTTCTCTAAGAATTTTAAGATATCCACTATCAAAAATGCATTCCAGTGACCATGTCCACCTAGTTGTCCCACATCAGGCTTGGAACAATTTCTTCCTCTCCTCTGCCAAGTGACTTCCCTGGCTTCTTTTTTTTTTAAGTTACATCCAAAATCCCATCTTTTACAGAAAACCTTTTCCAACACCTCCTAATGCTAGAGTCTTTCTTCTGTTATTCCTTACTTATTCTGTATATAGCTTTATATGATATAGCTATATATTTTTATCTATTGTAAATGAGATAGAGATAGATACAGACACAGAGATGAGATAGAGATAGAGACAGAGAGAGAGAGAGAGATAGAGAGAGTCAGAGATAGAGATAGAGATAGAGATAGAGATAGAGATAGAGATAGAGATAGAGATAGAGATGGAGATAGAGATAGAGATAGAGAGATAGAGAAAGAGATAGTAAACATGTATGCATTTTGTCTCCCCATTAGGCTATAAGCTCTTTCAGGGCAGCAAACGACTTTTGTTTTACATAATGACTGGCATTTTAATAAATGTTTATTGATTGAGTGACTAAAAAACAACTGGCTCTATATAACAGTTGAATGGCAAAAAAAAGACATATCACTGGAATCCTCAAAACCATGACCAAACAAGAAATGTGAATACTGTTCCTTTTTTTTAACTAGCAACTTGAGAAATGTCAACAAACAAGGACTCCATTGGGCAGCTAGGTGGCATAGTGAATAGAGCACCAGATAGAGGCAGAAGGACCCGAGTTCAAACCTAGTTCAGAAAATAATTTTTTAGCTTATGACCATGGACAAGTCACTTAACCCCATTGCTTTAAATTTTTTAAAAAAGGGCATTTACAATATTAAAGGACTGGATATGAAACTGGGTGGGAATTGCTATCATGTATAACTAATTTGGGTTCTTAAATATATATAACAAATTTAACATATTAGTACCAATACTGTCCTACCTGATTTTAAGTTTCTTCTGCTCCCCTTATCTGAATATTTTCAAAATATTTTATTAATGCCTTTTTTCTTCCATTTTTATTTTTTGTTTTGTCTGGGGGAGAGGAAATATATTTCTATTCGCCAGTCTCATCTATAATTCTCCCTGAGCTAATTATTTAATTATATACCTCCCTTATAAATATAGTCAAGGAAACCAAATTCATATTTTGATTGTATCTGGAAATGTATTTCTCATTCTGCACCTCTAGTCAATTATCCCTCTGCCGAGAGGTAGGGAATGAGATTTAGAATCAGACTGATGGAGTTATGATTGGTGGGAAAGATGTTTGAGTTACAAGTTCTCAGTGATGTCTTTCTTTACAAAGGTGTACTCTTGTAAAATCATTCTCCTGGTTCTGCTCACTTCATTCTACAATAGTTCATATGACATAAATAGCCCAATTATGTCCAACACCAATTCTCAAAGGACATCTTTAGGCTATGCTCCTGTGCTCAGGTCCCTTTCTCCAACCTCTCATACCAATTCCATCCTGGGTTTCTGATATATGAGAGTTCACCATATATAGCCAGATTCAGTTCTATTATGCTGCTATCCACAGGACATCTTTATGCTTTACAGAGGAAGGAAATATTACCTCTTTAGGGGTTAGATTTTATACTGAAGACATCAGAAAGCTATGTCAAAGTCCAATGCCCTCACCCTCTGAGCTAAGAAAAATTTCAAAAACAGTTTTTGACACCTTAGGGAAAAAATTAACCAAGTCTACCTCATCCTATCACAATTCACCCCTTGGTCACAAAGTTCTATATACATTCTAGAGGACTCAAATGGCTTTAGACTTAATTAGACTTTCCCTAATTTGGGAGCTCAAGAAGCGTGGCATGAGCAGCCTGGAAAAGAAAAATTAAAATACATAAACAGTCAAAAACCTACTAAAAAACCAACCAAATAAGCAATATAAATGGCCTTCTAAAGGAGTAACAGAATATGGAAGACAAGGATGACCGGACACCCCTGTCATCAGGTGACTCCTGGCCTCAGAAAGAATGAGTCCTAGATCTTTTGTATAAAGGATCTAAAAAGAAGTCAAACTTGTTTACTTGGTAGATTTATAAAAGGAGAGTATTCAAAATGACAGCACTCAACAGCCTACATTATATCCTTGGTATATCTCAGATTCCCTCTTCACTATTTAGGGTAAAAAAGAAAGGATGTGAGAAGAAAAGATCAGAAATGTTTTAATAACAATTTGTCCATATTATTTTTCCTTTTTTTTTAAACACTGATAACATTCACCAATTAAAACCCATATCAATAGGACATTCCCTTGTAACAAGGAAATAAAACAAAAAACTAATCAACAAATAGGCTGTGTCTAAAAACAGTGGTCTCACCTAATTCCTCTAGTTAGCCATCTCTGGGACCCCTTCCAATTTTGAGAGTCTGTGATTCTGTGAAATTATATCAAAGTGTGAAGTTTGGTTTCTGCCTGTATCTATTTTAGTGGATGCAATGATAGAAGATATGCTTCCTTGGGAAATTTCTTCATCCAAGATCATGCTGCTGGGTCCCTACCCTCCTTCCTGGTCCACTTCAGTATAAACTATATAATTGGTTCCAGTAGAAAACCAACGTTCATATAAATCGTTTGTATAATTCTCCTTGATCTCTTTTCACCATTTGACATTCTCAACTACTTTCTCTTTTGACAATTTCTTCTCCACTGACTCGTATGAAACAAATTTCTACACTTCTATCCCAATTCTTCTCTGTCTCCCATTTAGGTTTCTCTTCTTCCTCTTGGCACTTAAATCCATTCATTCTCCAATGATCACTATCGACTTCCCTCTGCTCTTTTCAATCTGGATTACATTCAAACTCAAGGGTTTCAAGTATAACTTCTGTGTGAATGATTCCCAAATATCCATCTCCAATCTTGACCTTTTTTTTTGAGTTCAAGATTTACATTTTTAATGGCCTGTTGAACATTTCCATTTCCTATTCAAACTTCAAATTCAGTGTATCCCAAATTGAACAATATGGTAGAGTGGAGAGCAACGGACTTGAATATGGAAAGACATGGAGTTCTCCCTAAGACATAACCAGCTAGCTGTGTTATTCTGGGTAATTCATCTGACTCTAGAACTCAATTTGCTCATCTATAAGCTATAAAATTAGAAGGAAGAATTTAATTTTATCCCTTTCAATTCTTCATCTTTTGGGAGGTTGAATAAAGTGGGACAGGAACTAGATATGCCATTTCATTGGTATATGCCTAAGGATGCCCAAGAAAAGAAACTGCCTCTAGTATGGGCAACTGTAGCTTAGAGTCTGATAAAATTGTCTAGAGAACTAAGTATTATCTTTTTTGGGTTTTGCAAGGCAATGGATTTAGTGACTTCCCCAAGGTCATACAGCTAGGCAATTATTAAGTGTCTGAGGTCAAATTTGAACTCAGGTTCTCCTGACTCCAGGGCCAGTGCTCTATCTACTGCACCACTTAACTGCCCCTTGAGAGGCTAAGTTTCTTGACCTGAGACACACAATCAGTATTATCAGAGGTGAAATTTGAACATAGGTCTTCCTGACTCTGAAAGAGGCTCTCTATTTACTACACCATATTGCCTCATCATTTACCCCCAAAACAGCTTTTTCTTCCTTATCCAATTTCAGTTCATGATACTAGCAATTTCTTATATCTTTTATCCTTTTTTTTCCTCCCTCTAAATTTAATCATTATCAAGTCCTATCTCTTCTCCCACATCTTCAAATTACAGAAGGCAATGGATTTTTTTGCTATTTTTTTAGTCCAAATAAACTTGTTCATTATTTGTTGAATGAAATTGAAATGACACTTGGTAAAAGAAGTACAACATTTCTTTCTTGATCTCTTTTTTTTTAGTTTGTTTTGTTTTTTTTGCAAAGCAAATAAGGTGAAGTGGCTTGCTCAAGGCCACACATCTAGGTAATTGTTAAGTGTCTGAGGCTGGATTTGAATTCAGGTACTCCTGACTCCAGGGCTGGTGCTTTATCCACTGTGCCACCTAGCCACCCCTCTTGATCTCTTTAAGGCCAATTCTAATCAAAATGGTAATCTAGTTTTCCCAATCAGGCCAGTTATCCATCTTTCTTCCCCCTCTCTCTTCTCCTGGATCTTAGTTTCCCAAACTCTCTGCAGTGCCATAATGTAGGTTTCTAGTTCTTATATCCAGTGTGTATTGTAGCCGAGTAGACAAAGAATTAGCATTGGAGTTAGAGAGCCCTAAAATCAGGTCTTGCCTCTGACTTAGCTGTATAATCTGGGCAAGTTATCGTTCTTTCAGAGACTTTCAGTAAGACTCTGAAACTTACTTACATATGAGCTGCCCTTCTTCACTGGACAATCAGTCAGGTAAGAAATATGTACTAAGTGCCTCCTCTGACATACAAGAAAAGACAAAGGCAATCGGTGCTGCCAAGAAGTTTACAGACTAATAGAGGAGACATCATTCAAATATCTCTGTAGACACAAACTATATGCAGGATAAACTGAGATAATTAAAAGATAGAAAGCATGGACTACCAAGCATCTAGCACATAGTAGGCACTTAATGAATAATTGCTGATGGATTGAAAAATCTTCCTTAGTGGCTAACAAATCAAGGAACTTAAAAAATCTTTGCTGATTGGATTGACTAAAAGATCTTCCTCAGGACATAGTATTTTTAATTTTCTGATATTGTCATTTGACTGTAAGATATGTCAAACTAAAAATTAGTATTCTCATGGTCAATGGGCAACAGAAAGAACATGATAGGTTTGAAAACAAGTAGGGTACTATGAATATATTAAGAAAAATAAAACATTAATCTTTGTTGTCAAGAGTTTATATGTTTTTAGGGGAATGTATCATTTATACAAGTAATTACGATATAATGAAAATGGAGGTGAGAACAGAATTAATAGCTAGAGGTAACCCTGGAAGGCTTCACAGAGGAAGCAACTGTTTTTAAGGTTTGGAGGAAGACAAAGACTCAAGACAGATGACTACAAGGAGAGATTGCATTCTTGACCCTGGTGACTGTTTTGTGAAAATGGCAGGAGACAGAACATGGAATCTCAATTCCATGGATGACTAGTCCACTATTGCTTGGCCATAAGTATGACAAACATTTATAAAATAAAACTGGACAAATAAATAAGAGATAGAAAGAAAGGCTTAATATCAGGTTGAGACTATGGTTAATATGAGAATAATAGAAATATTGTTTATTCTATTTTCTAAAAGGTTACACTACATAATTATATACCAAAATCTGATAGAGATGGCTAAATTATTGATATTTCATACTTCATATTTCAAAATCCTGCTATATCTTAAGGGTAAGTACTAAAACAAAGATAAAATGCTAAATCATGTGAGATTTTTCCAAAGGAAATTTAATCATTTAGTTACACCCTACTGCCATCTGCTGTATGATTGCTGATGTACACCAACCAAAAAATAAAAATTTCCAACTTAAGTAGCTATGCAAATTTTGATAGCTTTTCAAAGACCTTTAAATGGAGTGAGAAAACTTACTATTTTTAAGCCAGACCACCATTATTTTATACAAAATAAGATTCTATAACCTATTTTTCTGAAGGAAAATTTTAAATTAAAAGAAAAAGAAAAATTTACACCAAAAGGTATTCTATCAAGTGAATCATGCCTGAATAATGAAACTACCTATATGACTTTTTCCTCCAAAGAAAAATGGATTTTTCTGGTCACAGCTGGAGTTTCTATAAATCAGCTTAAATAAAATATCAGCATTCACCATTCTCAAGCATTGCTTAGCTAGAAGGTATACCTTTCTAGTCTAGGTATTCCATGAAATCACTCAATCAACAAATATTTAAGAAGCACATATTATGGGCTAGGAACTATACTAAATGTTATGAATACAAATAAAATAAGAAAATAATCCCTGCCTTCAAAAAACTTACATTCAAATGGAACAGGAGCTCTTCCATTGGCAAAAAAAAAAAAAAAAAGAGAATTCAATATTTCAGGGCAAAGAAAAAGAGAAGAACAAAGAGTTAAGGTGGAAGGACTCTGGGATCTCATCCATATATTCATTCCAACTGTGTAAATCACAAATTATCCATGGCCTGCCCATCCTATAGGAATTTTGTCTATGTCTTTCCATTGGTGTTAGAGTCAAAGGAGATTCTACCAGTATAGCATGGTATTCTTCCTACATTGGTAAGTTATAATTAAGCTTGTAAAATGCCTCAAGGACAAAGTAGTTTCTATGTCATTATGCTTCTATCGACACTATAAGTAAACAAGGTGTCCCAAAAATCTTAGTTTCCACCTTCAAGGAATTATATTTTCTATAATAACTAGCATTTACATAGCACCTAAAGATTTGCAAAGCATTTTATAGCATTTTATATTATGTTAACTCAACCTTGGAACTAATATATGCATATATATATATATGTATATATATGTGTGTGTGTGTGTGTATGTGTGTGTGTGTGTGTGTGTGTGTGTGTGTGTGTGTGTGTATTAAAGACACCTTCCAACTCTTTATCTAAGAAGCGAGGTGGTTTAATGAATAGAACATTAGACATGGAAGTCAGGAAGACCTGAGTTCCAATCCAGTGTGACACTTTCTAGCAGCATGACTTTAGACAAGTAACTTGATGTCTATTTGTCTCACTTTCCTCATCTATAAAATGGGAAAATAATAGAACATATTTTCCCAGGCTTGTTGTGATGATTAAATGACATAGTTATAAAGGATTTGCAAATATTAAAGCATTATATAAATGTTAGTTATTATTGTTATTTTAGGGCTATTATGGTTAGATACTGCAATCTTAAATATTTATATTTACACAAGAATTTTTGAGGGGAAATTTCTGGGAAGATCAGAAAAGGTTCTATATAGAAGGTGGTTCTTGAGCTGAATTTTAAGGCAATTTAAAAAATTGTAAGAGAATGAGAGAAAAGTGGAAAAATATATTTGAGAGATTGGAATTGAATTTTTGAAATGTTGAAATGTTTAAGCATAATGACTAAACACTTTTCTACCTAGACTTCTTAATTAATATTTCACTTTATCACACAAATGCTTGTTTTTTTTCATTAAAAAGATTTAATCAAATTAACTCACTTAGTAGTAGATGTGAAAAGCAATAATGACTATTCTGCTACAAAGTTGCCACCATGATTAGAAAGATGATTTGGATAGATGATAGCCAGTGTCTTTAAAGCAATACTCATAGAAAGCTTTCCAAAAGCTTTTACTCAATAGCCTTCATTAGGTTCTTACTTGGACTATCAGGTTTAAAAGGGGGTAAATTATGAATAATAGAGGGATCAATAAAATATCTTATAGAGGAGATTAAGCAAGTGGCCTTGAGTTACTCTCAGATTCCAGGTTAAGATATCTGAAGCATTTCCTCATATGGATATGCTCCTTCAGGGGCCAATCCCATAATTAATTTAGAGATTTTTCGGGGCATATTAATTATGTAAGTTGGTTGAACATGAGGCCACACTGAAAGAAGAAACATTTTCCCTGCTTTACACAAAGTGGAAATTTCTGCCAGGACCAAAATGGTCTAAATATTTTTTGTCTTAGAAAAGACTAGAAGCACAATGGGGTCTGAGAACTTATGATTGAGAACCCATGTACAAATAAAAAAGCCACACAATCTCAGAATTGGACAGAAGGGTCTATGGTCCCAACAATACCTCAACGGGAATCTCTTTCACAGTATCCCTGACCACAGATTATCCAGCATACCTGGAGACTTTCCCAATTGCTTTGATTCTTTAACAGCAGAAAACAGAGATGTAAGTCATTAGAACCCATGAATTGTGAGGGAAATTATTTTTCTATTGTATTAGTGTCAATTATTAATTAGGATCAGGGGTTTTATTTCCTTATTTAAATACCAGCCCCTATAATCTCTGAAGGACATGGGTGACTGGATATTACACATAATCTTCTGAGAGTTTGCTCTGTGATCTTCAGTGGGATCCAACTCAACTAGGAGACCAGTGTAAACAGAACATCATCAAGTTGAATTCCTACCCCAAAGCAAAGAGCCAATGTCCTTGCACATTTCCATTGGAGTTTAGGGTGACCCAGCTTGTGGTGGTGCAGGTGGAGATGGCATTCCTCTGTCCAGGTGATGACTGAGTCTCATGATCAAGTCTCTGAAGACTTTTAGGGTACCTCTTCATTAATTGACAGTCAGAGTTGATTTCTCCTCTTGGGGGCATCTCCTTCGGCAAAGGCATTTAAAGCAGTCAGGTTTTCCATCGTTTTGTCTTTGGTTACCAAGAAAAACCACTAATCGTCAATTTATTGTTTATCAGCTAGCCTAATTAATAAATTGTTTATTAATTATCCAGAAACTGTCTATGCAGGTTTTCATTTCTCACAGTTGGAAGGAGTGGAGGGCAGGGGAGGAGAAAAAGAGAAGAAAAAGGTGTGAGGTGAAAAAAATTGGGCAAGGCAATTTCCTATGGTATCTCTACAGGGAAGTGCAATTGGTCCAGTTTAGGTTGATTACTCACCAGACTGAACAGGATATGGGAAGATTAGAAGAAGGGAGACATACAAAGAGAATAACAAGGTAGTTATAGCTTGGTTGTGGTTGTTATTGTTATTGCTACTATTATTTTTCCTTCATTTTCAAAGAGAATCATGACTTCCGGAAGTTGATATCATGACTTGCAAGTGTATTGGATTTAAATGAAAGAGGTCTGTACAAAGTCACCAACTGTCCTTCACAGCCATCTGGGACAAGTGGTAAGATCAAGATCAGAACAGCTGATCATGGCCCTAGATACAGCAGGAGACCTTGTTCTTAAGTTAAAGTCTTTCCCAGGATCTTGATTTATCTGAGGCAATGCTCATTCAGTGATTAAGGCTAAGTAAGAAATGAGTCAAAAAATGACTTCTTTTTACCAGTCTGGAGGGAAAGATCTTAAGGGATTTTGGCCAAAACAGAAACATTGCTATTTACACTCACTGAGTCATAAAAACCCAAGCAATACCATTATAAAAAATGTTATTTTTTCATCCTCAAAATATTTCAAATGTGGTAATAGCCAGTTCTGCTCTTCTCCACTGCCTAATATGCAAGAACCCATTAATTCTTTCGCTAACAATGTGTTCTACTTAACATGATTACAAGTTAAAACATGTAAAATCTGAGTATAATTATAAGAGAAAGGGAAAGGAAATTTTACTATAGCAGAAAATTTCCACAAATTGACAAAAAAAACACTTGGGTGGAATCAATGAAGCATAAACACAAGAAACAAGAATTTAGAAATACTTCAATTCAAGTAAGAAGTCTCGATTACTGGGATTTTTCCAGATAGCAAGAGAGGCAACATGGAGCAAAGGAAGGAGTGCTAGGGGTTTCCAGTAAAGACTATATATATGAAAGGTTCCCTCCAAGCTTCTGAGGTTAGGAAGTATTCTTTTACAGACATGGGAGATATCCTATGCAGATATAGTTGGAGGAATGCCAGTTTGGTTGTAGAGTATGTGGAAATAAGATTTATCTGCATCTCCTAGAACAGCTAGGCTTACTGAGTTTGAGCTTCCAGGACCTTTTGTCACAGAAGCTGAAAGGGGACCTCTGGGAGAGATAGAAGGCCTGGGGATGCTGCCTTTCAAACAAGAGTTGGTAATGGAAGAAATACTGAAAGAAGGGGCAAGGAGAAAGATTAGCTGTCCCTGTTATTTTGCTCCTCCTCCCTTGTGACTGCCAATCCAGGGGCTAATAACTCCAAGGCAGTAGGGTAAAAGGGAAATGATTTGATCAGAGATGCTGAGCAGTACTGGGATCTGCAGTCAGAAAAACATGAGAGGGGAGGGAGAAATACTCCAGGTGATATCCCCTGGAAGAAGAAAGGAATTCAATTCTTGCTTATCTATTGGATGGCAGCTGGGTGGTACAGTGGATAGAGCACTGGTCTTGAAGTCAGGAAGATGGGAGTTTGAATCTGAACTCAGATACCTGACTCTGACTTAGCTTTGTAACCTTGGGTAAGTCATTTAACTCTGACTACCTCCCATCTAGGGCCATCTCCAGTTGTTCTGATTCAGATCTGGCTACTGGACCTAGATGGCTTTGAGGAGAAAGTGAAGCTGGTGATTTAGCACAGCCCCCCTCACTCAAATCCAATTCACTTACTTGTCATGACATAACCTCCCTGATGCCATGGTCTTCTTATAGAATGAAGGACAATCATCATCATCATCATACAAGTTTAGACTTTCTGTAAAACATTCCAAAACAATAAAAGAAGGGAGGAAGGGGAAAAAAAATTTATTAAGTGCCTACAATATGCTAGTAACTGTGCTAAGCACTTTACAAATATTGACCTTTCTATAAACTATATAGGAGGTAGGAAGAAAGAGATTAAGTGACTTGCCCAATTTAAAAAAATAAAAAAGTTTGTCATATAGCTAATCAGTGTCTGAAATTAGATTTGAATTCAGGTCTTCTAGATTCCAGGCTCAGGATTCTATCCTCCAGACTACTAACTTCCTTTGGAAAGCAAATCAAACAAAGGATAAACAATTACAAAGAAATCCTGAACTCTTCCATCTGATCTAGGGTTACACCTGAAGCCAACTGACTAGAGCCAGTGGGAGTTAATCAGGGGAAGAAACTCAGAATGGTAGACAGAACAATAAATGACAACATAAAGACAAAGAACTAGGGTTAGGGGTTATCAGGAGATGAATTGGAAGATGCTAGAAAACACACATGAAGCCTATGTCACCAGAGCCTGAATAGAGGGGGAAAAAACCCAAAAAACCCAAAACAAAATCCTTCAAAACCAATCCTGTGAAAATTGAGACTTGGAATCTTAACTGAGGATCAAGGGTCCCCATGATAGAGGCTGAGATCAATACAATTAAAACGCCACAAGGAAACAGGACTAAAATCAATATAACCAGAGCTCTGCTCCTCCAGAAGTTAAATGTGAAGCCTGCACAATTTGATCTCCCTGTCAAAGTTACTCCAAAAATGGACAAATCTAATCCATAAATCTATGGGTAATGGGAACCAAAGGGATTCAGAACTTTCTAACTCAAGATTACAATACGAAAGATAAGATCAGCCTCTGTCCCCCACCTCAATGGAAGCAGTAGTAGGGTAGCAGCTTCTGCACTCCTGCTTAACAAGGACATGTCCCCAATGTAGCACAGTACCAAGGTGTAGGACAATAGGACTTAGATCCAATTGTCCCAATAAAGAGTTAAAATTCAACCAGAAAGGGAAAGAGACAGAGAGACAGAGACAGAAAGAGACAGAGAAATGACAGACCAACAGACCCTGACAGAGACAGAGACAGAGGAAGGGAGGGAGGGAGAGAGGGAAGGAAGGAAGGAAGGAAGGAAGGAAGGAAGGAAGGAAGGAAGGAAGGAAGGAAGGAAGGAAGGAAGGAAGGAAGGAAGGAAGGAAGGAAGGAAGGAAGGAAGGAAGGAAGGAAGGAAGGAGAAAGGGAGAGAGGGAGGGAAAGAGGGAGGTTGGAAAGGAAGGAAGGGAGGGAGAGAGGGAGGGAGAAAGGAAGGAAGGAAGGGAAAAGAAGGAAGGTAGGGAGGAAAAGAAACTCAATACAAAGAAGAAATACAGTGGCTTAGGGAGAATCCCAAGATGAAAGTCCCAAAAGAACCAAAAATCATTCTGCAATTAGTTATAAGTAGAAACCTAGGGGGGAAATGGACTAGTAACAAAAGATTCCAAGTGTGAATGAAAAAGCACAACAAAAAATGAAGTTATCATTGTCTAATAGACATATCCAAGGACCCTGAAATAAAGAACCTTTGGAATAACTATTTGCCCAATTGAGTGTCAATGATTCAACATCAGAAACAAATAAAATTTTATCAATGAAAATGACATTAATGAAGAGACATTACCAATGGCTGAGCTACCATAACTTAATGATAAAGGAACCTTTCCATCTGACTTGAACCTGGGAACTTCCACTCCTGTTAGTGTCTCCCATAGAACATGAGCTGCTGTAGAGCCAGGGCTATCTTAATTTCATATTCTCAACCCCAATTTTTAGTAGTGTTTCCATACAGTAAGTGGGACAGCTAGGTGGTGCCATAGTGTCAGGTCTGTAGTCAGGAAGACTCAACTTCCTGAGTTCAAATCCAACTTTGAATAATCACTAGCTGGGTGACCCTGGACAAGTCATTTAATCTTGTTTGCCTCAAATGTAAAATAAGCTGGAAAAGGAAATAGCAAACCACCCCAGTCTCTTTCCAAGAAAACCCTAAATGGGGTCATAAGAATTGGACATGACTGAAAAACAACTAAATAAAAAGTATTTAATAAATGCTTTGTTCACTCATTGAAAGTAATAATGTAAAGAACCAAGAAAAAAAAGCTAGAAACTTAACATCAAGGAAAAAGAGTTATAATCTTGCAAAATTATGTAGAAATCACCATGAGGGAAAAAACTCAGAATAGAATATCAAAAAAGAAAAATAAATCAACAATCAAGTATAATTTATCCTAAAAAAAAAACTGAGGGGGAAAGGGGAGGACACAACAGCAGAAAATTTCCACAAATTCCACAAATTGACAAAAAAAATACTTGGGCGCAATCACTGAAGCATAAACACAAGAAACAAGAATTTAGAAAGGTGTAGGCCACATGCTATAGCATTAAAAAAAATCATAAATAAAGACAGAAATGTAGAACTATTTCAAACCTATCCTTTATTGACCCCTGTAAAGTTAAAAGAAGGGGAATGTGAAGAAGATTCAAATTTCAGTAGTTTCACTTTTATCTTTATATCCCCAGAACATGGTCATGTATATAAATAAAACTTTTGCTGGAGAAGGTGCTTATAAAACATCCACTTTATATGACAGACACTGTGCTAAATGCTTTACAAATATCTCATTTGATAATCACAAAAAACTGGGAGGGAGGTTCCATTATTATTATGCTTATTTTTATAGTTGATGAGACTGAAGCAAAGTGGTTAAATGACTTGCTCAAGGTCACACAGGACAGATTTGAACTTAGATCTTTCTGACTCTAAAACCAGTGCTCTATACATTATGGACTTTGCTGCTTTTGCTGATAAAATTATAACAATGCTTATGTGTTTTCTCTTATTCAGTAGTTGAACTTGTATTAATGTACTTGTATGCAAATTTACTTACTAATGATCTGTTCATTCAACAAATCTTATAGCTGTGTCTCAAGTTCCATCCTTTTTGACTTCGCCATAGCCTAAGACACTGTCCATCATCTTCTTCTCCTGGAAACTTTCTTCATTATCATGATGCCACTTCTCTGGTTCTCCTCCAACCTACTTGATAGTTCCTTCTTGGTCTCTTTTGGTGGATCTTCAATCTCAACAGTCAAGAGACCCAAAGTCTTTGTCCTTCGCCCTCTACTTTTCTAAAGTATATATCGGTTGGTAATCTTATCAGTTGCCATTGTTTCCATTATCACGTTCCTTAGCACTCTTTACAAATATATCTCTAGAGACAACTAGGCAGCACAGTGGATACAGCACTAGCCCTGGAGTCAGTAGTACCTGAGTTCAAATATGGCCTTAGCACTCCTGAGTGACCCTGAGCAAGTCACTTAACCACAATTGTCCCTCCTCCCCCAAAAAAGAAAATGAATCTCTAAGCAAATCTCAGGTTTACTTGTCCAACCCTAACTTCTTTCCTGACCTTTAGTCTCTCATCTCCATCTGGTGCAGTGGCCAGAACATAAACCCTGGAGTCAGGAGGACCTGAGTTCAAATTAGGCAAGTCACCTAACCCTGGCTGTCTTGCATCCAGGGCCATCTCTAGTCATCCTGATACATCTCTGGTCACTGGACCCAGGTGACTCTGGAGGAGAAAGTAAGGCTAGTAACTTAGCACAGCATCCTCTCATTCAAATCCAATCCATGTGCTTGTCATGGCATCACCTCCCTGATGTCATGGTCTTTGAGAACGAAGGACAAACACATCATCTTTGACACTGCCACTACCCTGGTACTGGACCTCATCACCACAAATCCAGACTTGTAATAGTATTCTTCTTGGTCTCCTACCTCAAGTTTCTCCCACTGCTCCAATCCATCCTCTACTCAGCTGTCAAACTGTTCTCCTTAAAATGAAAATCTTGCCATGTTATTCTCTCTGTTCAATAATCTCCAATAACTTCTATTACTCTCAGGGTGAAATATAAAACTGTCTTTGGGATTTCAAAGCTTTTTATAATCCAGTCTATTCCTACCTTCTTACATATTACAAACCCCTAAATGCTGTCATCCAGTGACATTGCCTCCTTGCTATTTTTCATCTCTCCAATGCAGCAATTTTACTGGCTTTCCACCTCATCTCTATCTCCTAGCCTCCCTGCCTTCTTTCAAGTCTCTTTTAAATATCCCCTATTCAGAAGCTTCTTCCAGGTCTCTTTAATCTAATTAATGTTTTTCTTCTAATACTATCCAGATCTAGGCTTTATTCATTTAGTTTGTACATCATTGCTTACATATTTTCACCCCCATTAGAATGTGAACTCCTTTAGGGGAAGGGGTTTTATGATTTTTGCTTTATTACTAGTGCTGAGCAGATTATCTGAAATGGATGACTTAATAATGATAAAATTCATATCTAGTCACTAGATTCAGATGACTCTAGAGGAGAAAGTGATCCTGTGATGTAGCACAGCCCCCCTCACTCAAATCCAGTTCATGTGCTTGACATGGCAGCCCCTCCCTGATGTCATGGTCTTCTTCAAAAATGAAGGACAAACACCATCATCTGTACTAATTTCTTAATAGAGCTAATTGTCCAACTTAAATGCCATCTTCCCCAAAAGAATGAAAGTTTCTTTAAAGTAAGGACTAATTCATTTTTGTAAAAAGAATGGTAATGGGGAAGAGTACTCAGTATATGGGCTAATAATATAAATAACTACCATTCATATAACATTTGCTATGTGCTAGATGCCATATCCTCTAAAAAATCTAATTGGGGTGGGGGCCTATTGATGCTATCATCATCTTTATTTAACATCAAACAGAGTTAAGTGACTGCTCAGGGTCACACAGCTATTAAGAGTCTTGAACTGGATTTGAACTGTCTCCCTGACTAGAGGCTTTGCACTCCAATAGTCCCAATCTATTGGAAGCTTCAGGTTGTACATAAATCCAAAGAGCATCCATCTTACTACATTGTTGCTTCATGGGGTGGGCTCTGCTAGAGTTAAATACTTGCTATTTGCAGTTAAATACTCCTCTGGAGTGTACTAAGTCTATTGGTTTATAAACCCAATCCTGGAATCTTATCTGAGAATTGGAGAAGTTCCAAGAGATGTTCTATCAAGTCTCAACAAAGCCCACTGGACACATTCCTTTTTATCTTATTTTAACAGTATTTTTTCCCAAATACATGTAAAGATGGTTTTCAACATTTAGTTTTGTAAATTTTTTCCCTCTATTCCTTCTCTCCCCCTCCCCAAGACAGTAATCTAATATAGGTGATATATACTCAACCATATTAAACATATTTCCATATTAGTCATGTCATACAATTTTTAATAGAGTTAAAAATACGATTGAGGTTATGCTCAATACATTCTACACAGTTCTTAGACAATCCCCAACTGATCTTCAGGTGAGAAACCATACTCTCCTTTCTGAAAACTTCTCTATGAGTACTTCCAGGACTCCAGGTAATGCATACCTTTCTCCAGAAATCCCTCAGTAATGCATGAGATAATCCACATGGAGGTCCATCAAAATCTCTTCCCTGCAATATAGAGAGCACACCATTTTTCTTCAATAGAGAGAAAAAAAACTTACTCTTTTCTAGTTCTCCTTATACTTCTCTGTGCCTAAGGAAAGTTCTTGCCTAGAACTTTGGAGTTCAGAGGGTCCTTAGGGTCCTGAGGATGAAGCAAAAGAAATAGAAGCTCAGTGTGAGCTGCTTCCCCCCCTAAGCTGACTGGCAGAAAACATCCTTTTAAAAATTAAAACTTGAGGGGGAGGAGCCAAGATGGGGACAAGAAGGGATCCAGTCTTAGGAGCTCTCTGATAAAATTCATCAGCTAAGGACTCTAACTAAACTTTCGAGAGACAGAACCCACAAAGGGACCCAGTGAGGCAGTTCTCCTACTCAAGGTAACCTGGAAAAGAGCAGAAAGGCTCTGCTCCCGGGATCGGAGAGGTGGCCTGCCAGAGGGGTGGCCCGCCAGAGCCAAAGACCTTCAGCCTCCTGGAGGCAGCCACAGGGCACTGGGAGTCTCAGCTCACAGCAGGGGGAATCTCCTGAGCTGCACCCCGAGGAGCACTGGGCATAAAGTGGGGGAACAGCGGGGGACCTCTGCCAGAGCGAGCTCATGGAGCCCAGCCCTCAGGGCACACAGCCAGCAGCATGGTCTTTCCTCAGCCCTGATCCAGGAAACAGAAGCAGGGGGAGCCTGTAAGCAGGAGTCTCCAGGGCATGAGCCCATTGAGCTGAGTGAGGGGAGTGAAGAGAGAGAGACTGTTGAGCTCTGTCCTCTGCCCCTGGAACAGGACTCTGGGGCTCTGACCACATTCAGATCCTGATCACAGTCTAGGCCCCCCCCCAAAGAACAGCAGCCCTCTCCCCACCTCAGCCCCGTGGCAGAGGGAGGTGCTTATGGTCATTCACAGACCAGGAGGGAGGACAGAGCCTCACACACTGAGAACCTTGTGGGAGTGTCCCAAAAACTCAGGAAGCACCCCCAAACCAGGCCCAGGCTGGGAAAATGAGCAAGCAAAGAAACAAAAGGAAGACTATTGAGAAATATTTTGCAAATGAGCCCAAGAAGGATCAAAATACTCAGTCTGAAGATGAGGAAGCACAAGCTCCTGCATCTAAAGACTCCAAGAAAAACAGAAATTGGGCTCAGGCTATGACAGAGCTCAAAAAAGACTTTGAAAATGAAATGAGGGAGTTGGAAGAAAAACTGGGAAAAGAAAGGAGAGAGATGCAGGAAAAACATGAAAATGAAGTCAGCAGCTTAGTCAAGGAAATCCAAAAAAATGCTGAAGAAAATAGCATGCTAAAAACCAGCTTAGGTCAAATGGATAAAACAGGTCAAAAAGTTAATGAGGAGAAGAATGCTTTAAAAAGCAAAATTGGCCAGATGGAAAAAGAAATAAGAAAACTCTCTGAGGAGAACAAATCCTTCAGACAAAGAATAGAATTCAGGGAGATTGAGGAATTTAACAGAAATCAGGAATCAATACTTCAAAACAAAAAAAATCAAAAATTAGAAGAAAATGTGAAATATCTCATTGAAAAAACAACTGATATGGAAAACAGACTTAGGAAAGATAATTTGAAAATTATTGGAATACCTGAAAGTCATGATCAGGAAAAGAGCCTTGACATCATTTTCAAAGAATTACTACAGGAAAATTGCCCTGATATTCTAGAAGCAGAGGGCAAAATAGAAATGGAGAGAATCCACCGATCCCCCCGAGAAAGAGATCCCAAAAACCCAACCCCTAGGAATATTATAGCCAAGTTCCAGAACTCCCAAGTCAAAGAGAAAATATTACAAGCAGCCAGAAGGACACAGTTCAAATATCGTGAAGCTGCAGTCAGGATCACACAGGACTTAGCAGCAGCTACATTGGAAGCTGGTAGGGCTTGGAATACAATATACCAGAAGGCAGGAGAGCTTAGAATGCAGCCAAGAATGAACTACCCAGCAAGGCTGAATGTCCTCTTCCAGGGAAAAAGATGGACTTTCAATGAACCAGGGGAATTTCAAATGTTCCTTTTGGAATGGCCAGAGCTGAACAGAAGGTTTGATCTTCAGATACAGGACTCAGGTGAAGCATGGAGATAGGAGAAGGTGAAACTATGAGGGACTTAAGGATAATGAACTGCATGTATTCCTGCATAGAAAAATGACACTGATAATACTCATATGAACCTTCTCAGTTAATAGAGCAGGTAGAGAGAGCTTTTATAGTTGAAGCACAGGAGAAAGCTAAATTCGAAGATAAAATATGGTGTAAAAATGGAGTCAATAGAAAAAAAGGGAAATGTAATGGGAGAAAGAAAAAGGAGAGGGGGGAATAGGCCAAGATATTTCATATAATAAGATTTTTCTTTGTTACATTGAAGGGGGAAAGGCAAGGGGGAATGAGGGAATCTTTGCTTTCATCAGAGGTGGCTAGGAGAGGAAACAGCATATATGCTCAATGGGGTATAGACATCTGGAGTAAGAAGGGGGGGGACAGGGGGAAGGGGGGGATGTGAGTGATGGAGGAGAGGATGGACCATGGAGGAAGAGTGGTCAAATATAACACATTTTCTTTTTTACTTCTTGCAAGGGGCTGGGATTGGATGGCCTGTCCAAGACCCATAGGGCCAGGTGGATGCTGGGCCTAAGGGGTGGTATGGGGACTCAGACCTCTTGGCCCCAGGGCCAGGGATCTGTCTGCTGCACCACTTGGCTACCCTATAGCAGAGTCAGAGTGAAAGGAGAGAGAAAATATAGTACATGGTAGTGGAGAAATACGAAAGAAGGGACTTGTGATCAGCAATGGCAATGGTGGAAAAATATGGAAGTAACTTTTGTGATGGACTTATTGTAAAGAATGTGATCCACCATGACAGAGTTGGTGGTATTGGAACACAGAATGAAGCATATTTTTTTATTATTATTATTATTATTTTGGGGGGGTGCAGGGCAAATGGGGCTGGGTGGCCTGCCTGGGGCCACATAGTGGGGTGATCACTGGATTTCTGAGGCCAGATTTGGACCCAGGTGCTCCTGGCTCAAGGGCCAGTGCTCTGTCTGCCACCCAGCCGTTCCTACTATTATCATTATTTTATTTTATTTTAGGTCTTTTTTTTCTTTTTTTGGTTTTTTGCAGGGCAGTGGGGTTGGGGTGGCTTGCATGTCACATGGCTGGGTGATTGTTGGGTGTATGGGGCCAGATATGGGCTTGGGTGTTCCTGGCTCCAGGGCTGGCACTCCATCCACTGCACCACCTGGCCATACCTACAATTATTACTGTTATTTTTTTTATTTTAATTTTAATTTTTTTCTCTCTCCTTTACTTTATCACTTAAGCGAGTCTATATTTTTGGGGGGAGGGGGTATTGTTTACTCTAAACAAGAATATTTTATTAATGTATAAAAAACATTATTTGTACAAAATGAGAATAAAAATATTAAATTTAAAAAAATAAAAATTTAAACTTTTTCTATTTTTTCATAATGAAAAACTGAGAGTATTCTATAGTGGTTAGACCTGACCTCAGAGTAAGGAAGACCCAAAGTCAAAGTCAGTATGTGACATATTCTATCTACATGATTCTGGATGAGCCTGATGATTTTTGCAGAGTTGGTTCCCTAGGCTGATATAACCAATCAGAGATCTGGTCACCTTCATTGTTTGACTAATTTGACTAATTTTTTTAAAAACAACAAAAACATTGCAAAACCATAAAATGTTCCAAATGGAGGTGAAAACTTACCTGAGGATAAAACAAACTGGTTAGTTCAAAGAGAAAGTGAATAAACTTCTATATTCCCAGAATATTTGATACTTCCAAAAAGAGATGAAGTACATAGGGACTGATGGAGAATCAGCTCCTTAGATCCCAGATAATCTATCAAGCGTGAAAACCAAAGCCCCTCTCCAAGTTTGGTGCTTCAACTATGAATTCTGATTCTGGGAGAATTACCAAAAAGCAAAGTTAGATCACTTGAACAAAAATATTCATAGCAGCCCTGTTTTTGTTGGCAAAGAACTGGAAACTGAGTGAATGTCTTTCGATTGGGGAATGGCTTAATAAACTGTGGTATATGTATGTAATGGAACACTATTGTTCTATTAGAAACCAGAAGATGGGAATTCAGGGAATCCTGGGAGGATTTGCATGAAGTGATGCTGAGTGAGATAAGCAAAACCAGAAGAACACTGTACATGTTAACAGCAACATGGTGGTGATGATCAACCTTAATGGACCTGCAATAATCAGGCACAATTTTGGGATATCTGTGATGGAGAATATTATCTGTATCCAGAGAAAGAATTGTGGAGTTTGAACAAAGACCAAAGACTGTTACTTTTAATTTTAAAAAACTGTTAACTTACTTTGTAATTTTGAAATCTCTTATACTTTATTTTTTCCCCTTAAGGATATGATGTCTCTCTCATCACATTCAACTAAAATCAATGTATACCATGGAAACAATATAAAGATTAACAGACTGCCTTCTGTGGGGCTGGGGAGAGGGAAGTGAGATTAAGGGGAAAATTGTAAAATTTGGAATAAATAAATAAATTTAAAGTGGAAAAAAAACAAAGAAGAAAGTTAGTTCATCTTGTGTTTTTTTGGCTCATTATGACTCAACCACAGAACTTCAGGAAAAATCTCTCAATGATTAATGGAACTAATATCTTCTCAGGTATGGGATAGGTATTTATTGTATTCATCATAAAAATAAAATTCTTAGAACATAAAAGACATAGAAGTGTGAACTGACAAATATTTAAAGCATAATCTAATGTGATTTAATATATGAAATAATATAACATATGCAATATAATATATTATAGCCTACAACTCCTATATTATTCTTCTAGGAAATTAATCTTTAAAATCTGGAACATAGAAGATTTTGTGGGTCTGCTGAACAGATACCTCACCAGACTCTGCACTGACCAAAAAAAAAAAATAACAATACAACAAGGGCTTCCATTCAAGATTTATATCTTCTGGCAAGCCAGGGAACAACTTGGCATCATTCCCCTCCAAAAAGCTGCTTCAGTCACTTTCTGGGAAACCAGCACTTGCACTTAGGAACTATACTGATCTCAAAAGTTTGCTATCAGTGATAGGAGCAATCATCTCAAGATTGCTATTTACTTATTTGTAATCAAAGAAGCATAATGCAAAAAAAAGGTAGCCAGATAATTGAAGTCTCAGTTCACTTAGATGATGATATGTTCACTGCCATGTGCTGGCTGGTATAGCTGCTAAAGGGAGAGGGGAAGAAAAAAAATCACCATCCACAGAAAGTTCAAAGGACAGCTATCCAAGGTTCAAGTCACATCCTTAGAAGAGAATAGCAAAAGCTATATTTCTCTACTGAACAGAATTCTTTCTCTTTGATGTAGCTTCCCATTAAGTTTGAGGAGAAAGGACAAAGGGAACTACCTGAAGGCTATGACTGCATAAGAGGGTAAAATATATGTCTTGACAGAACTGGTAGGGGCAAAGATTCACCACAACAGCTCCTACATGAGTTAGACTCCAATCAAATCCTATTATTATAATATCTGGTAGCAATGTGACTATGGACTAACTATTTAATCTATTCATCTCTAACGTGAGGATAATATCTACATTACCTACTACCTTATAAAGTTGGCATGAGCTGGATGCCCTGAATAATGCAGTTTACAACTAAAGCTATTATAGAATGGACTAATATCCTCCATTGTCTACTTTCAAAGGCATTTCATTTTGGTATCTGACAAACCCATTCACATACACCATTCCTGATTTTAGAGCAGTAGGCTTGGTAACATCAAAAATTTAATATCGGGGCAGTTAGGTGGCACAAAGGATAGAGCATCAGCCCTGCAGTCAGGAAGACCTGAGTTCAAATCCAGTCTCAAAAAGTTAATAATTACCTAGCTGTGTGTCCTTAGATAAGTCACTTAACTCCATTGCCTTGCCAAAAAAAAATCTAATATCCTGATGCTGAGGGGGTTAGAGTGAAATCTGCTAAGATAAAAAAAGGAAGACATTCAGTAAAGGTAAATAGAAGATCTAGTGAATACCTAGGAGGGCAATTTATAATTCTAAAGAAAATTTATGGTATATGAATGTAATTGGATACAATTGTGTTGTACTATTCATGAGGAGGCTGATTTTAGAAAAACCTGTGAAGACTTACATGAATTGATGCAAAGTAAAATGAGCAGAACCAGGAGATTATTATCTACAGTAGCCATAAAGTATACAGTAACATTGTGTGGTGAGCAAATATGAATGTCTTAGCTCTTCTAAACAATACAGTAATCCTAGATAATTCCAAAGGACTAATGGTGAAAATGCAAACCAAATCGAGAGAATGAACTGATGGAATCTAAATGCAGATCAAGGTGTACTATCTTAATTTTATTTCTTTCCTGTTTGTTTTCCTTCTGTTTTTCTTTCACAACATGACCAATATGGAAATATATTTTACATAGTTTCAGATATATAACTTATATCAAATTGTTTACTGTCTTAGGGAGAGGAAAAAATTATTTTAAATGAATGTTAGAATTTGTCTTTACATGTAATTGGAAAAAATGAAAAAAGTCAACCAACCTCTGTCTCAAACTTACGTGAACTCATGACAAGTATATTCTATAGTCATCAAGTATGTACCGTGGGAGCTCCTAGGGCATATAAGTATATATCTGTGTATGTGTGTGTCTGTGTGTCTGTGTGTGTGTGTGTGTGTATGTGTGTGTGTGTGTGTGCTACAGTTTTATATAGTTCCTATACAACTAGTTTCCTATGCATCCAGCTTCGCTTCCACAAACCATGCCAAAGCACAGATGATAAAGCAGACATGGATTTTTTTTATCCTTCATGACCACTAAATTGGTTTACAAATCTAATCATGTGACTTCTCAACTCAATCAAATCCAGTGGCACATTATTGCCTCTAGGACAAAATATAAACTTCAGTTGTGTTTAAAGCAAGCCTTAAATACCAGGACCCCAACCTATATTAAAGACATTCTATACTTCTATGCTTTTCTTCCTGTTTTCTGCAATTCAATCAAATTGATTTGCTTTCTGTTCATTCTATATCTCCATCTTGCCTAGAATTCAATAATATACTGGAATTTATATACATATGTATATTTGAGTATATACTATACATCAATATATATGTGTACTGTGAGTATGTGAATATGCATACATATATATGTAAACATCCTGTAATACTGGATGGACCCTTACTTCTACATCATAGAATCCTCTCCTGCTTTAAGAAATAGCTCAAATATCATTTACTGAATGTTTTTCCTAATTCACCCAACTGCTAATGCCTTCCTTCCTTCCAAAACTGCTGTGTAAATAATTTGTAAATACTGTATAATGTATTTAATACTGTAAATACTGTAATAATGTATTTATTAACCTTAAATGTATGCTGCACATATTTATATGGCAGTGGATAGAGCGCTGGGTTTGGAGTCAGGAAGATTCACCTTCGTGAGTTCAAACAGTCTCAAGACACTAACTAGAGGAAAAATGAGATTATATTTTGCCTTAGATACTTACTATGTGATCCTGGGCAAGTCACTTAACCCTGTTTTCTTTGGTTTCCTCATTTCTAAAATGAGATGGAAAAGGAAATGCCAGACACTCCAGTATCTTTGTCAAGAAACCCCAGAGTCATAAAGAGTGGGACATCAGTGAACATGGCTAAACAATAACAAGAGAACATATTTATAGGTGTACCTATATGTCTTCCCCAGTAGAAATAAAGTCTTTGTAAAGATTATTGTATTCTTTTATCTCTGGATCACCAACACCATCTGTCATGATGATTGTGCAACTGTTTATTATCAATAAGCTCCAAAACCACCAGGGATTATATTAGATATCAGGAACCCAAAGACAAAAATGAAAAGTTTCCACCCTCCAGGTCCTTATATTTCTTTTGGGGAAAAAACAAATGACAGAAACACATGCATGTAAGGGACATCTCAGGGTGCTATTTGTTATCAGAGAGAACGCATCTCTCTTCTCTAAGGGCAGGTCCAGTGGGTAGCACTGGCCCTGGAGTCAGGAAGACATGAGTTAAAATTGAGACTTACCATTTGTGTGACCCTTGGCAAGTTACTTTCTACCTTAATTTTGCCAAATGTAAAATGGGTATAATAATAACAAGTCCCTCCCACAGCTGTACTAACAATAAAATTAAATTAAATTTAGCATATTAAGAACCTAATAAACACATGTTTCCTTCCTTCTTAGCTTGAAGCTACTAAAGCTTATCTATTTCATACATTGTCTCTACAAAAGCACTCACATCAATAACACAAATCCCAGGGATCTTTACTAATGACAGTGCTTAGGAATTCTGTACACACTGAAGAGAAAGACCTTCACTTGAATGTAACTTGAGATAGAGGTCATCTTTACAGCAGTTTGGAGATAGTGGGCGATTTCATTACTGAAAGCAGACTCTGTCATTATCCCTTCACTTTGCTGTTTTATTGAGATAAACCATCTATCATATTATGGTGTTTCACTGGTTACCAACTGAAGAGGAAAAGTAATGAAAAAGAAAAAATATATTTTTGTCCTACTTCACCCTAATTCTACAAACCTTAAAAATAAATTCAGCTTAAAAAGCTGCTAAGAAATGATACAGACTTCGTGAATTTCTAAAGTAAATCATTATATTTACTGGTACTAGGTGTATAGCCCATAACAAATGAGATGGGATTATCTAATTTGAAAATAATGCTAAAATGAGAGTGTGAGGTAAATTGAAAATTGGGCATAAGAGTGCTGGATATGGGATCAAGAGGACCCAATTTCAAATCTGGCCCCAGAGACTCACTAGCTGTGTGACCATAGGTAAGTCATTTAACCCTCTTTGCTTCTGTTTCCTCTTCTGCAAAATGAGCTAGAGAAAGAGATGGCAAACCTCTCCAGTATCTTTTCCAAGAAAACCCCATGAAGAGTTGGACGTGACTAACAACAAAATTTGAAATTCAACTTCATCTAAAGGAAAAAGCACGATCACTTTACCGAAAACTACAATAAGCAAGGGTGGTAACAAAGAAAGACAGAATCTGGTGAAGAATTGGCTGCATATTGTGTCCCCAAATAAAACCAAATATTGAAATGTTTTCTAATTTTATGAAGATGGAGAATTAAGACAAAATTAAAATAATTGTGTGAAATCTAGTTAAGAAATACTCAAATGGTTTTGAGCTTCATCAGGAAGAAAATTCAAGACAAAGAATTAGAACTCTTGTCTCAAATATAAATGTCGTTCCCTTTTCTTCTAGTCTTCTTCTATGCTTAACACTTTTAAAGTTTACAAAAGTCCCATTAAAAGAATCTGGGGACCTCGAGAAGAACACATCCAATAGAAGTATTGGCAGCTGGCATGCTAAGAAGCCATAAACTAGTTAACGTCTGGTTGAATTCCAGTTGCTTAATGGGGTGCCCATAGAGACAGACAAAAGCTAGCATAAGCATCCCTAAGGAAGAAAGACAGAGCAGGATGAATAGATTAGATCAGCAATTCTCAAAGAGTTGTCTAAAGAGGTGTCCAGAAGGGGTCCTCAAGATCAAAATGAGTTTCATAATAATAGCATTGAATTTAAATAAGTGAAAATAAATAGATCCATTGATCAGGTCAATCAATGCAACATTCTTCTCTGGGCTCTAATTCTTGACTCTCCAGATTTCTTTCTCCTTCATAATCCAGTAACCTCAACATGCAAGATTATTTTGCCCTGATTGGTCATTTCCTCCAGGTACCTTTATAAGAGGTTGGATGTTCTTTCTTTTGCCTCATCTTTCTATTCCCAATGCTTCCTAAATTCTCGATATTAGCACTTACTAAAATTTTGTTGACAGGAACAGATAATAATGTGAAACCCACTGAAGATAAAAATGTAAAAATGCATCAATCCTTGCCCCCAAAGAACTTGCATTTTGGAAGAGAGGGGAGGAAACACATACACATAAAACATATTGAGAGATAAGCAAATAGAGGACATTGCAGATTAGATGGGACAGGGTCTGCAGACAGGAAAATATCTTTCTGAGTTTAAATCTAGCCTTACTAACTGTGTGACCCCCAGATAAAATTACTTAAACCATTTTTGTCTAACTTCCATAAAATTAGCTAGAGAAGGAAATAGCAAACCAATCCAGTAGTTTTATCAAGAAAACCCCAAAAGAATAACCAAGAGTCAAACATAACTGAAATAACTGAACAACATACAGCTATATATGTAACCTAATCTGAAGCCAAAATTGAACTCAGACTTCTTGACTACATGCTCGGTAAATTGAAATTATATATTAAAATTAGAAAACATATATTTACTATATATATATATATATATATATATATATATGTGTGTGTGTGTGTGTGTGTGTGCATGCACACACACACACACACACACACACACACACACACACACCAATTATATTAGAATTATTAAAAGAAAGTTGCCCAGAGAGGGTGTCAAACTTGTGACCCAAATTAGTAAAATTTCTTTCTGAATGTAATTGGAAAATAATTACCAAAATAAGTAAAAAGTACAAAACATGTTAATTTGCAGCTTTTAAAGTCAATGTGAATCCCTTAGGGGTGCGGCTCCAAAGGATTCATTTCAATTTGAATTTGACACCATAGGCCCTGAAAGTATCAAATAAAGATAATAATAATAATAATAATAATAATAAAAATAATGATGGTTTTTCAAAACGATAATTCTGGTGAAAAAAAAGGCTGATTTCTTTAGAATAGTATTCAGGATTCACTTTACAGGAGGTAGGTAATAAGTCATTGACTGTCTCCCTTTAAGTTATTTACAGACCCAGGAAGACAATGATCTGGATATTGGAAGACTTGTCCTACCCTCAGGATATTTGAAGTCTAGGAAGAGATAACAATCAGATAGCATGGGATAAGGATGATCCCCAGGGAAGTTTAAGCAAGTCTACTCTAATTTTGTATATTCTGTCCCTCTCTCCTGGCAGCAGTATAAATATGCTTATACACCTTGGTCTTGCATTATCATAATGGTCTCCACCTATAGGCTAATGGTAAATCCCAGAGGATAAAACTTCATGTCTAACCTATATTTCCTGTCATTTTATTTTAACCCTATATTTTTAAGGTTTACAGTTTTAGGTTTCACAACAAAAAAGAAGAGATTTGATAAAAGAGATCAAATGACTTGCCCAAAGTCATATAGCCAATGAGTATTAAGAAAGACTTCATAGCAAGGTCCCACCCTGAAGACAGAAAGGCAAAAACCAATCCCTGCCTTCAAGGAGCTTACATCCCACAAAACAGATTGCCAAAGAAACTTATGTAACACAGACCATTTATAAATTGGGAGCTGCCAGTATTATCAGGTCCTGTTATTTTCAACTAAGTCCTTGAGAGCCTCACTATGAATGGGGACTCCAGTTTCTCAGTTATCTAGCTGTGTATTCTGATATTCAAAGTCTTCTAGATTATTTTCCACTTCAGAATGAACAGAAATTTTGATCCATAAGTCAATTACCTGAGAGAAAGCTATTCAAAGAGAAAAGTGGAGTTATTCTTTGGGAACAAAAAGAGGCCTAATGGAAAGGGAGTTAACATAATAAAGCTTGATATAATAAGACTAAGGGAAATGTTAAAGCATAGTCATTCTAAGCAGTTTTGTTGTTCAGTTCTTTCAGAAGTCCAACTAACTCTTGGTGACCCCATTTAGAATTTCTAGGTAAAGATACTGGAGGCTTGCCATTTCCTTCTCGAGATCATTTTACAGATGAAGAACTCAGAAACTAAGATTTAAGAGTCTTAGCTAAGGTCACACAGCTTGTAAATGTCTGAGGCTGAATTTGAATTCATGAATATGAGTCTCATTGATGCCAAACTCTAACCACTGTCTCCCCTAGCTGCTCCACTTTAAGCTACAGGTTAAAAGGGGGGGGGGTCAATGGCCATTAAGCATGGGACACAAGCAGAGGGATCACAAGATAATCCTATGGAAAAAAAATATTACAACCTTGACTTTTTTATGTAATAATAGATGAGTTAACATTGACATTCTCTAGTTGGTCTATTAGATGACTAGGTCACCTACCCTGATTCTGAAGGAATCATACCAGAAGCTAATTTCATAGTAAGAAGGTTCATTGATGCTCTCTCTTCTTTCATTCTTTCATCTTACTGTAGTTTACCCCGGTCAGGTTAAATGGATTTCCAGATCATGTCAACATTTAACCAAGCCAATTTGCACAAAACAGATGAGAAGCTTAAAAGATTCTAGCAAGTGATGCATAAATTTATAAATGAACAAATGAAATTTGTTTCCATGTTTATATGTTTGTACTTAAAAAAAATTCTTAATGGGTGGGGAAGGAGGAAGGGGAAGAAGAGGATTTGAAACTAAAAAGAAAAGAATTATTAAAATCTGCTTTAAAAATATTTTTAGTGAAAAAATGTAAATTACAGCAAGGGAACTGTGACTTAAGGATAATACTAATAATGAAAGCATAAGTTCAAGTGACAAGAGTTATTTTTACATATGAACTCTTTGTTAGTCACATTACCAGACAGTAAACTCTGATGGATCTCAGATCTGACAACTTGCCCAAAAAGATTCAAAATGGTGAAAAAAATTTTAAATTGATATTAAATTATTTATTTATAAATATTAATATCTAGGTGTCACTAAATATTACTCAAAAAATAATTAATTAAATTAAACTGTCATTAATAATAAACATCCCAAAGTATACATTGCACCTTGGGATTTTAGCAAATAGGAACTAACATATATTGAATATTTGAGAGTTTGCTAACCATTTATGTAAATTTTTTTATTTGATCCTCACAACTATCCTATAGATAGTTCTACCACCTCTAGTTTATAGATAAGAAAACTGAATCTCAGAAAGGTTAATTTACTTATCTAGGGTTACCCAATTTGGAAGGATTTAAATTTGAGTTTTCTCACTCAAATTCAGTTTTCTATTCACTATACTATACTGTCTCTGATAAAAATGAAGTCATAAGTAGCAAGGCATTTAAAAACTAAACTTTTATTGTCAAAAACAATATAATCTATATAAACTATTTTATATATTGTTTAATTTATTTTATTGCTTAATAAATTTGGAAGCAAATCTGTTGAAAACTCTCACCAAATACTTTCAATGAGTTTTGAACTTAGTTGTTAAAAATATAAAAAATGGGGGCAGAGCCAAGATGGTGGTGTGAAGGCAGCATTGCCCAGAAACGCCTTCCTCAGGGATCTCCAAAAGCTGTCAAATTATGACTATGGCCAAAATTTAGAGGGGCAAAACCCACAGAAAGACTGAGTGATACATTTTCCCATCCAAGATAACTTAGAAGTTCCATGGGAAAGGTGCTTCACCAGGACCAGGGTTTGGAAAAAAAGCCCAGGCCTCAGCCCAGCCCAGCCCAGCCCAGTCCAGCCCAGGAATCACTGGAAACAACTTGAAGGGGAGGTGAGAGAACTCTGCTGCACCAGAATGAGTGTGGAGTGAGGAGCACTGGTCTCAGAGCAACCTGTGGTGAGAACCTGCAGCAGTTATCTGGGGAAACCAGAACCAGCCTGCACCTCCAGAGCATAGCCCACAGATGGTAAGGGGGTCAGAGGAGACTGCAGAAATCTCTCTGCTCTCCCTGGACAGGGCTCTGCTGTTTGCCCACACTCAGATCTAGGTTGTAGTTTGACCTTCCATACTAAGGTAGAAGGAATCCTCCTCACAGCTCCAGGGCAGAGGGGAGTGCCTGTGGTCATCTACATATCAAAGCACAGGCAAGAAAACATAAGACCTTGGAGGAATAAAGGTCCCAGTGGGGTGTCCCAAAAAAATCCCCCCAAAACTCAAAAACTCAGGAAGCTCCCCAAAACCAGGCACAGGCTGGAGAAATGAGTGAACAGAAAAAAAAAGAGGAACACCATTGAGACATTCTTTATCTATGATACCAAGAAGGATCAAAATACTCAATCTGAAGTAAAGGAAGTTCAAGCTCTTGCATCGAAAAACTCCAAGAAAAACAGAAGTTGGGCTCAGGCTATGACAGAGTTCAAAAAAGATTTTGAAAATCAAATAAGGGAGATAGAAGAAAAATTGGGAAAAGAAATGAGAGAGATGTAAGAAAAACATGAAAAAGAAGTCAGCAGTTTAGTCAAGGAGATCCAAAAAAAAAAACCCTGAAGAAAATAACATGTTAAAAACCAGCATAGGTCAAATGGATAAAACAGTTCCAAAAGCTATTGAGAAGAATGCTTTAAAAAAGCAGAATTGCCCAGATGGAAAAGGAGATAAGAAAGTTCTCTGAGGAAAACAAATTCTTCAAATGTAGAATGGAGCTAAAGGAAGCTGATGACTATGCAAGACACAATACTTCAACACCAAAAGAATGAAAAATTAGGAGAAAATGTGAAACATCTCATTGAAAAAAGAAAATAACTGAGCTGGAAAACAAATTCAAGAAAGATAATTTTAAAATTATTGGGATACCTGAAAGTCATGATCAGAAAAAAGAGCCTTTGACTTCCTTTTTAAAGAATTCCTAGGTGCAGCTAGGTGGTGCAGTGGATAGAGCACCAACCCTAGAGTCAGGAGTACCTGATTCAAATCCAGCCTCACACACTTAATAATTACCTAGCTGTGTGGCCTTGAGCAAACCACTTTAACCCCATTTGCCTTGCAAAAACCTAAAAAAAAAAAAAAAAAAAAGAATTCCTACAGGAAAATTGCCCTGATATCCTAGAAGCAGAGGGCAAAATAGAAATGGAGAGAATCCACTGATCTCTCCCAGAAAGAGATGCAAAAAAAACCCAACCCCCAGGAATATTATAGCTGAGTTCCAGAACTCCCAAGTCAAAGAGAAAATATTATAAGCAGCCAAAAGCACACAATTCAAATATCATGGATCTGTAGTCAGGATTACACAGGACTTAGCAGCAACTACATTAAAGGCTCATAGGGCTTGGAATATAATATTCCAGAAGGCAAAAGAGCTCAGAATGCAACCGAGAATCAACTACCCAGCAATACTGAACATTCTCTTCCAGGGGAAAAGATGGCCTTTCACCAGGGGAATTTCAAATGTTCCTGTTGAAATGACCAGAGCTGAACAGAAAGCTTGACCTTCAAATACAGGACTCAGGTGAAACATAGAGAGTGGAGGAGAAGGGCAAAATATGAGGGACTTAATGATGATGAATTGCATGTATTCCTGCATAGAAAAATGACACTGATAATACTCATATGAAACTTCTCATTTAACAGAGCAGGTAGAAAGAGCTTTTATAGATGAAGCACAGGAGAGAGCTAAATCTGAAGATATAATATATTGTAAAAATGGAGTCAATGGATAAAAGGGAAATATACTGGGAGTAAGAGAAAGGAGAGGTGGAATAGGCTAAGATATTTCATATAAAAGATATATACATACATATGTATATACATACATATATATTGCAATGAGCTTTTGCAATGATAGGGAAGGGGGAAGGCACGGGGGGGAATGAGGAAATGTTCACTTTCATCAGAAATGGCTCAGAGAGGAAACAGCATACACATTCAATAGGGCATAGATATCTAGAGTAAAAAGGTGGAAGGGGGGAGTGGATGTGGGTGATAGAGGAGAAGGTAGATAATAGGAGAGAATAGTCAGATATAACACATCTTCTTTTTTACTTCTTGCAAGGGGCTGGGATTGAGTGGCCAGATAGTTACTGGGTCTCAGAGGTGGTACGTGGGCTTGGGGCCTCATGGCCCTGGGGTCCGTGATCAGTCTGCTGCATCACTCAGCTATCCAATACCACATTTTAGAAGAGGGACAGAGTGAAATGAGAGAGAAAATATAATATATGCTACTGGGGAGGAAAGGATGAAGAGAATTACAATCAGCAACAGCAACAGTGGGAAAATATGGAAGTAACTTTTATGATGGACTTATAAAGAATGTGATCCACCCAAGACAGAGCTGATGGTATCAGAACACAGAGTGAAACACACTTTTTTTCTTTTTCCTTTACTTTATTTCTCATGAAATTTTTTGGGGAGAGGGTATTATGTTTACTCTTAAACTAGAATATTTTAGAAATGTATTAAAAAATCACATACAAAAATATTGATAGCACCTCTGTTCATGGTGGCAAAGAAATGGAAATTAAGTAAATGTCCTTCAATTGGGGAATGGCTTAACAAAATGTGGTATATGTATGTGATGGAACACTATTGTTCTATTAGAAACCAGGAGGAATGGGAATTCAAGGAAGCCTGGAAAGATTTGCATGGACTGATGCTGAGTGAGATGAGCAGAACCAGAGGAACATTGTGTACCCTAGCAGCAACATGGGGATAATGATCAACCTTGATGGACTTGCTCATTCCATTAGTGCAACAATCAGGCACAATACTTTATCTTTCTTAAGGATATGATTTCTCTCTCATCACATTCAACTTAGATCAATGTATACCATGGAAACAATGTAAAGACTAACAGACTGCCTTCTGTCGGGGTGGGGGGGGAGGGAAGCAAGATTAGGGGGGAAATTGTAAAAAATTCAAAATAAAAAATGCAGGAAAAATATTAAAAATGTAATAACTTCCAGTAAGATATTGAATATGTTAAAACTGGCTGACTGAAAAAGAAAAAAAAAAACTTTGGCATAATGAAGAAGCTTAGATGGACTTAGAGATAAGAGTGCTGGATCTAGAGTTCAGAAGAGTCAAGTTCAAATTGGATCCTTAATAGTTACATGACTTTGATCAGGTCACTTGATGTCTATCTACCTGTTTTCTCAGGTATAAAATTGAGAAAATCATAATACTTACCTCCCAGGTTTGCTGTGAGAAACAATTAAGATATTTATTTATTGCCTATTAAGTTGATTGAAAAAATGAGGGTCATGATGTATTAAGCATGGTGAAAAATGTACTACTCCTATTTGGATTTTCTTATGTTTGGGAGATACTAGTTTCAATGGAATAGCCATTAAAATCAAAACAATCTGAACTTAGAACAAATCCTCAGACTGTTGTTAAGATTTACAAGATTAAGTCAAGATTTACAAAAAATGATGAAGTCTTTTTCATCACCCTGCTTTTGCTAAATGCATTAATATTTTACTGAAAACAAAAAGATTTGTGTACCATTAATAAAATGAATATTTCAATATAATTTATTTCGTACTTAGTCCATCTTTTTTAAAATTCCATTTTTCCATGTCATAGAATACACAAAATGTATTCATATATATTAAAATGTTCATAATATAAAGAATTAATATAGCATGTTTATATTTACATATATATTTGGATTGTTGTTGAATCAATTCAATCATGTCCAACTTTGTGACTCCATTTGGGATTTTCTTGGCAAAGATACTGGAGCCAGTTGCCATTTCTTTTTCAGCTCATTTGACAGATGAGGAAACTGAGGCATACTGAATTAAGCAATTTGCCCAGGGTCATAAATCTGGTATAAAAAGTTTGTATATAAAAAATTTAAATAAAATTTAAAAGGGGTGGATGGGGTTGTTGAGTCAAGAGCACTTGAGTTCAAATCTAACTTCAAACATATGCTAGCAATAAGACCTTGGGCAAGTCATTTAACTCTGTTTGCCTCACATTCAAGGCCAACTCCAGTCATCCTGATCTCTGATTCCAGGAAAAGAAAGTGAGGCTGGTGACTTAATACAGCACCCCACTCACTCAAATCATGCATGTTATGGTATTGCTAGCCTATTTTTTGCCTTTCTTTAGTAAACTCTAAGGGTACACATAAAGAGCTTAATAAATGTTTACTGAGTTGACTTATTCAATCCACATATGAGATGTATGAGGAAACTCAAAGTATAGTTTACCACCTTAAATTTACTAAGATAGATAGATAAACTCCCTAGATTATCTGCAATAAACAGTGGGTCTTCCCTGGCCAAGAACAGTTAACTTCAAAAGAATAGATATATTACTTCTCTCATTAAACATAGTGAACAGCATGAGTCTGAGTGAACCAAGGCAAGGGAAAGAAAATGGGGCAGGGTGGACCGGTTGATTCTAATACTTAAAAGTCCTTTCAAAACTTTTCACAATGGAATGGATATTGTTATAATTAAATTGTGCCCTTTAAAAAAAATAATTTTCAGATGGAAGGCAATATGTTCCAAAGGGTGATAACCTTGAAGTCAGGATCTCAGAAGCATGTTGATGATACTCTGATCCTGAGCAGGTCACAATCTGTGAGCCTCAGTTTTCCCATTTGTAAAATACAAGTATCAGCACCTACCACAAAGGCATTTTATATAGAACATATGAGGCATTATATGTAAACTGTTTTGCAAATTTTAAAGCATTATAATGACAGCTATGATGCTGATGATATGCAATGAAAATAGCCACTTTTAGAGCTCAGTTGGATACATAAGCTGTCAATCAGAATCTATCCAAGCAGTAATAATTTTAATTGGTTGTTAATACCATGCTGATTGGCCTGATGCTGACTGACAGGAGATGCAGAATTCCTGGAAGATGCCAAATTTAGCATCTTCCCCCATGCCTCTCATACAATCCAACCAAATATGGTCTTAGATAGCAATCTGAGAATTAGAATTGATATTAAATCAATACTCTTTTAGCATCTCTCACTGTTTTATTAGTAACCATCAAGTATAGTTTCCACATGAAAGTCAAGTGTTCATCTTCATTTTTCTTTGGTTTACTGTACAAATGGGCAGGACTCCCTGATTATAATCTGTGTTGTCTGAATCCTTACACAGTCATAAGTAAAAATGGCATTGATCACAACTTATATGCACTGCGTTAGATATTACATATGGAAATACTGTCTGCTATCAAGATGCTTACATTCTATTGAGAAAATATGAGTAAGGGAAGAAAAGAGGAAAGCATTGGCATCTGGGGATCAGAAAAGGTAGTGTCTCTGAGTTTGAAAGGAAACAAGTCAATCTAAGAGAAGGTAAAAAGGTTCATTCTAAGCTTGGAGGACAAAGTCAGTTCAAAGTCATGAACAAAAACAGGGGAGAGGATGTGGAGTGTGAGAAACAGTAAAGTAAATTAGGATGGACCTAGACTGTGTCAAGAGAGGAATGGATTTAAGTCTAGAAAGATAAGTCAGGGCTTGATTGTGAAGTGCTTTAAATGAAAGAGTTTATACTTTACCCTAGAGAAGGAATAAGGTAGCCACTGGAGTTTATTAAGTAAGAGAGTGTGATATGTTCAAACAAACCACCTGCTTTAAGAAAATGACTCAAAAGGACTGATTAGAAAAGGTAAAGACTAGAAGAAGGAAGACAAATTAAGAGACAACTGCAAAAATTCAATTGAGAAATAATGAGGGTCTCCTAGAGTAGTGACTAAGGAACAAGTCTTTATATAGTACCTACACTATGCTCTCCAAATATTATTTCATTTGATCTAAAGAGAAAGAATGGATGTAAGAGAGGTCAGAGAGAAAGAAATAAGATTTGGTACCTAATTGCAAATGTGGTTCAGAAAAAGTGGAGAGTCAAAGTTAAGTCTGACATTGCAGACAATCAATCTTAAAGCCTCTAAAGGACAGTACATCACTAGATTTTAGTCCCAGGCTGATAGTTTGGGGTCAAGTGATGGTTGATGATTGGTACAGTCTAAGTGAAAAACCCATGATCCTTTGAGTGTGGTTATAAAAAGAAAAACTCAGATTTTTTGAAAGGTAGTTACAACACAAAATAGAAAAAGTGATAGGAAGTTAAGAATTCTTTAAAGCCACATGGGGTTTGGGCACAATAGTTTAAACCCAGTCCAGTTGCTGATTAACCCAGTACAGAGAGACAAGGTAAGTAAGGGAGAAAGATAAAAAGTGAGTCACCCATCAGACTTCCCCTAAATGCCCCTCCAGGGTCAATAGAAGGGGTGTATTGTACTGGACAGGTTGCTAAAGGAGGATTGACTGTAGGAGGGTCTCCTACCTGATTCAAGGTGATATGCTATTGCACCTGAATCTAACTTGATCCACAGGTAAGCATGTGGCCAGGATCAAAGCAAAAGTCAAGAGGAAGCATTTTTAACAGTGTAGAAAACATTACAAAAATCAGTTCTCAGGGCGGCTAGGTGGTACAGTGGATAAAGCACCGGCCCTGGAGTCAGGAGTACCTGGGTTCAAATCCGGTCTCAGACACTTGATAATTACCTAGCTGTGTGGCCTTGGGCAAGCCACTTAACCCCATTTGCCTTGCCAAAAAAACCTTTAAAATATAAAAATCAGTTCTCTCTTTCATAAACATATAATATATATATATATATATATATATATATATATGATTACAGGATTTAAATATTTTAACAATGCAGAAAAAGTTACAAAAATTTGCTCCCTATTATCATATTTTTCTGTGTCCATAATTCCTTGCATCAATGAAACTGGCAATTCAGTACATGATTTTACATAGTCATCATCTTAGGTCACTAAATAGGATTTTCTTATTTCAACCTCCAGATCAAACAACAGTGTTCAAAGATCCAGCATTCTCTGGTATTGTGCACGAGACTTTTGTTTCTAGAAGACAATCTTTGAGAACTGCTCCTTCCCTTGTAGAATGGAATTATTCTACCTGAGCTTCACAGGTAAGGTTACAGATTTTGGATAGTTTAGAGACAGAAAAAAAATATGGAAGAGTCTGAAAGCTAGTGAATGTTGTAGGAATAGAAGTGTTTAAAGTAGTCTGAAACATCAGTGACCTACTTTGGGCAATGTTATCCTCTCCTGGGAAAATTCTCTGTTGCTAAGCAATAGTCAATATATTAACACTAACTCTGGATGTTGGAAGAACCCTAGTTTTCCCTTAGAAAATGTCTGTTAAGAAAAAATATGAAACCTTTATATGCATATTTCCTATTAGTAGGTTTTTAAATTATTAAATAGTGAAAGATACATGTGCTGTCTTTTCTTCTTTTGATATTCAAAACAGAGCACTGGGAGGGGCAACCACTTCTACGTGAAAAATTAATTTTTCATTTTTTTATTTTCCCAAATTCATACAGATCTGATCTCTTCATTTAATACAGATTTTTAAAAAATGTAGAAAAAAAAGCTCTTATCCCAGCAAAAAACAGAGTGGTAGGCAAAGAGGAGAGGCTATAGGGTAGACAGGTAAATAACTGGACAAATGCTGAATGAAACCTTAAAAACACATTACAATATACCCTTGTTAATTTGCATTTAATGGTTAGGAAATCCACTGTATAATACTAAACTATGCAAATCAACAAGCAAAAAGGTATTAAAAAATTAAGAGCAGTGCACCACAATCCACAGCTATCATTTATTTTGACAACTATAGTTCCCTTTTAATTATTCATTGTAATACTTTACAGCAGAATATAAATGCATAGCAGTATATCTCCTTAAAATAATAAAATTTTATTAGGGCAAGACCTAATGGGTGGGGGGGTTACCCCTATTAAATATCTGCTTTTGGGGGAAAAGCATTTTTTATGAAAACTGTCACGTTTGTAGAGCAGTAAAAGCAAGAATAAAATACTCCCTATTTAACAACAAACCATTTTTGTTGCAGATAAATTCTAAAGAGGAACAACATAAAGATTCTTAAATGTGGTTCCCTAAGGGGAAAGAAAGGGAGGGTAATGAGGGTACAGAGCTTCTTAATGAACTAGTCAGGCTAAAATTTCAAATTTAGAGTTTAAAAAAATCAAGCAATATTATTACATGCACAAAGAATATTGAATATTTTACAATCTTCCTCCAAAGAATTTACTTATTAGTTGTTTTTCAGAGGTGTCCAACTCCTTCTGATGCCATTTGAGATTTTCTTGGCAGATACAGGAGTGATTTGCCACTTCCTTCTTCAGCTTGTTTTACAGATAAGGAAACTGAGGCAAACAGGGTTAAGTGACTTGCCCAGGATAATAGAAACAAGGCTGAATTTAAATTCGAGAAGATTAAACTCTAGGACCTGTACGCTACCCACTGCTCCCCCTAAAAGACTGTCTGAAATGGAAACTTAGGGGGGAAAGTGTTGAAAGGAATTAATTCTCTATCTTTTTTTTCATTACTCCGAAAATAAATGAAAAATTGGGAAGAAAAGGTATTAGTCAAGTCAATAAATATTTATTTATGTCCCTATTATGGTTCCAGAAACTATGCTAAGTGCTAGGAATGCACTTACACATTATACATCTTATGCATGAATAATATGCATGTTATACATATACAGAAATTTTATAGATTCATATAGATGTTACATGTCATATATGTGACTTGTAATAAGAAAAACAGAACCAAGAACCAAGTTCAAGGATTTTTCTCTATGTTATTCTCTTCTTTTTAATGTGGGAGATAAAATACACTTAAAAGTTCATGTAGTTGAACCTGAGTGCACATATTTTACACAAGTTTTATACATGGGTAAATGGAGGCTATGAGTAATTAAGTGAATTGCCAGTTGTTAAAGAATCAAACTTGAATTCAGATCCTCTGACTCTAAAACCAGTTTAAGCCATGACAAATACCAAAGGACATCTGGACACTCAAAGTCTCTGCTTATTGGATTTGTGAACAACTTCAGAGTTGGGAGTCTTTTCCTTCCTTTTGTATCTTCAGTTCCTAGGACAGTTCCTGGGTACTTAATGTTTGATTCTAAGTCATAAAATCAATCAACAAACTAAGCAACATCTAGCACCCAGACTTTCAGGTCTACTATGCCACTGAGGACATCCTAATTTATTTTGTTTTGTTTTTGAGTTTACAAGGAAATCAAATCAAATAAATATGTCCCAGGCTGAAAATTTTGATCATTTAGTCATATATGCCTCCCAAAAAAAGGAAGTACCTTTTCTTCCCATAGATGGATGTTTGTTTTTAGTGTAACTGGTTGGAAAGCCTAGATACAGAGATGATACATGCCAAAGAAATACAGAAGCAGTTATGCAAAGCAGAAAATCCTATGGGATGAAGAGAAAACAAGAGGGACTTTCCATTGCTAAGTTAACCCTGAGCTATTAACATTTGACTTGTAAAAATGAATGAATGACTTTTCAATCATGAAAAAGAAAAGGATTTTTTTTTCTTTTCCCCTTCTTTAATGGACAAAAGACAAAGATAACCTGACAAAACAAAAAAAGGCACACCAACATTAACCCTAAAATTGTTATTCAGCATCCAGAAAGTCCTTCCTCCAACTTATTTTTTCCCCAGTGGATCAACAGTTCCTATTAGTTGTAACTCTACAGGGTGTCCCAAAAATCTTAGTGCATGTTTAAGTCATATTCTATATGAGACGCCTTATATTTTGATGCCATTTCAAAGGCAAAGATCGGAATGAGCTCATGGAGAATGAATAGATTCTAGTTTTTAAGTTAAAACTAGTGAACATGCTAGACTCACTGTGAGTATCCTCGGAAGGACTTCAAGGGACAAATACCACTGTCTTGACTATTTTGAGTATCTCCTATCAGAAAAAAGTCAAATGCAGGGAAGGCATTTTACAACCCAGGAAAAGTTTGAAAATTTTTTAAGTGCAGTTTACTGTTAAAAGATCAGAGGTTTTAAGTCTATACTGTAAAATATGCATTATTATTAGAAGAGACATATAACAGTATTAAAATGCATTCATTTAAAAAATACTATTTTAAAAAAAATTCCTCTTCTACCTCTATTAAAACTGATGCTCTACGGGGTGGCTAGGCGGTGCAGTGGATAGAGCACCAGTCCTGGAGTCAGGAGTACCTGAGTTCAAATCTGAACTCAGACACTTAATAATTACCTGGCTTGTGGCCTTTGGCAAGCCACTTAACCCCATTTGCCTTGCAAAAACCTAAAAAAAAAAAAAAAAACTGATGCTCTAATTCAATTGTTTCAGGCTCTCCTGTGAACTGTGAGAAAGTAACTGAACTAAGCCACTATCTAGAGAATGATAGGTAGTGGGGGAAGTAGCAAGCTTTGGTTTTCTTACACGTAATACAGGCATCATATCTGTAGACTTGTTGATCAAATGAGATATTTTATGTAAAAACTCAGCAAAGTGATAATATAAATATCACTCAGTATATCTATCATTAGCATCACCACCCTTAATAACAGCAATATAAATAGCGGGACCTAGCAAAGCATCACAGTAAAGGAGATATGGCTCTTCAAAGAGCAAAGCCAACACACATAGCCTCACAGACATATTCACTCTGGGAATATGCCCTAAAGGAACAAAGACAGTTGCTAGGAAGGGAAGGCAGGGAATTTAGGCTGAGTGAATTGTCAGCCTAGTACCTACAGGAAAATCAGAGAAGTCATGGAAAGGCTCATATACAAATTCAGTTCTCATAGCTGATTTGAAGAAACAAATTCAAGAATATATTCAATAGAAAAGAGAACTTTTGGTCTGTAAAAATCATTCCATCAAATGACTCTAGTCTCTCACAGGAAGATTTTTCAATTCCTTTTCCTTCACTCTTTATTAGTATTGTTGACAGAACCATATTATAGATTTAGAGTTCAAAGGGAATTATAGAAATCTCTTTGTCCAAGTCTCTCATTTTTAGGCAGAACCCCCAAAGCAAATTGAAATCCCCAACCTTGTTATCATTGGTTGAGGATACCCTAAATGTCACCATGGCTTTTAGTTCTCCATAACTTGTCAGTAAGGATCTATTGATCACCAATATGTGGGACATTTGAACCTTTATGATATTTTTTGGATAGATACCCTCTACCTTTAGGCTAGATTACTACAAGTAAATGGCTCCATTAGTTTCCATCACAATCATATCAAGACAAGTCTTCAGATATGATGCCTATTTTTCGTGTAAAGAAACCACATATCAAATGGATCTTAAGAAAATTTTTTGGAGTATATTTGTTAAAAGAGAGGTTTTGAGACTGGAAACAGGAGGGAAGAAAGGATGGCTGTGATTATGACTCAAAAGAAAATCAATGAAATATTTTAAAATGAAAAAGAGTTCAAAAAGGAACGCTGACAAGCAAGAGGGACTATATTAAATTTAATATAAATTGAATAGAATATCATGGTTTCAGATACAATCTTTGTTACCCTTTGTATATTTAAATATTGCTATTAGATGATGGATGTTAAGTTCATGATTCTTTTAATGAACATTAAGAGCCTCTAGAAATAGCTTTATACTAATGGTGTCATTCTGGGAAGTTGAACTTAGACCTAAATTGAATAGTACCTCTATCAATGGTTTGGATGAAGGTGTAAATGGAATATTCATTAATTACACAAATAATTCAAAGGTAATGGGGGGAATTAAAAACTGAGAGAGTTGAAAGTGGAAAACAGCTCTATGATTTAGAACAAGAAAAATGTTATGAATTCAATATATATGAATTCAAGAATGTCAACTGAGCAGTTATAATTTTATTAAGTTATGACAGATGACCCCCAGAAAAAACAGATATGGGAATTTTATAGCAATACAGTAAACTGGGGAGTGGGAGTGGGGAAGGGAAGGCAGGTCCAGATTGGATTATTTTCCTACTTATAGGAATCCTGAGTTTGGAATCTTTTTCCACTATCCAAGGAGTTGCTCTCAAATTTTTCATCTTGACAATTGTCCAGGGAACTTGTCACCCTTTTTCCCCCCTAAAGAATGCAGTCTCTGAAAAATATGACAGATTAAATTAAAAAAAACCCAAATGCAAAAAACCAACCATCACTAAGAGATAGTGTCTTGAATGAGAGGGGTTACTGCCCTACTATTGTTCTTCTCATACCACAAGAGCACACTATATTTTAAGAAAAACAGAGTTCAGAGGAACATGGTGATGGATCAGAAAATTTAAAAGAAGTTATTTGCTATACAGACTAAAGAAGACAAAAATTAGATGTTCAATTCTGTATACCATATTTTAGGAAACCAAAACACACACCAGTTTGACTAGAGGAACATGGTGATGGGCCTGAAAACAATTTAAATGAAATCTTTTATCACTAAAAAAGATTTAAGCAATCCATGAGATTATTTGAAAAGCAATATTGAGGACAAGTAACTAATTTTTTGGTTTGGTCCTAGGTCAGAATTAGAAGTTGTGAACAGAGGCTAGAGGAAAACAGAGACATTGGGTCTGTTGCTTTCATTGTGAGAACATAGCTTTTTACCAATGTGTATCAACCAGTTACCTAGAGCAGTGGGGTCAATGCCAATAGGAACTGGGGGGGCCAGGAAGTGTTGCATATTGAACTAGAAAACCATATAATAACATTATGTTGGGTTGTATTTTTATTTTGATAATCATTTCCCAGTTTTCTAATTCTGATCTTGTTTATCTACAGTCCAAGGTTTTGCAGATACCAGACTTGACACTACTACCCTAAAGGATTGCATGGTTACAGACAAGATACTTCAACCCAACTCTTTCTGGTTTCTAAAGCTCTCTACACATTATACAGCCCCGACTCCATCTAGAAATTAGGGCTTACCAAAACTGAAACAGCATTTCTCAGGAGGATGAATCCTCTTCACCAAAAGATCATCAACCACAAGCTATATGGCAATTTTTTGAGAGTACAAGAGAGGATTCTTATAATTGGCAGATTTGACAGGATCCAAGGATTATGAATGTTATGAGACATGATAAAGATAGTAGCTGCATATTCAAGAATAATCAAGGGAAGGTTTTTTTTTTAATAAGACAGGAGTGCATTTCCAAATAGATGAATTGAAAGCAATGAAAAACAGGAAGATTACAATTCATGAGAGTGGATAAGGGAAAGGATGAGAGAAATAATGAGGCTAATGGGTACACAGACATAATGGAAATTAAAGAGTGTTGAGGAACTATCTATAACTAATTATCTTCTCTAGATAGGTAATCCAAGAGAGAAGGAAATTTTTTTACTGATTACTAGAAAAAATGTCAAGCTTTGAGTAAAGATACAGCATTTATTCGCTTTGTGGACTGAAAAACTTTCAATGGTGACTGGAAAGTTATGTCAACAATCACATCTATTAACCTCCAAAGTCCCTGACAATGCTCATTGAGTTCCCATTACTAATAGTCAACTTTAGATCTAAAGAATAATTATGTACTTTTAAATTGAAGTTCAACAGTTTAATTACTTAAAATACAGCTTCTCTTGAAGTGTTCCAAATTTTGTGATTTCTGTCTGACACATTTATAAAGAACTGCATAAACAATGAAATCCCAAACTGGTCACATTATTTGATTGCAAAATGCTGATTTCCACTGGTCTAGAACTAATTACTGTATTTACATGATTATAATTTCAAATATTATGAATTCAAATAAATATGACCACTTCACAGGATTTATTATTTGAACTAATTGGTACCCCAGGTGTGTCTAATTTGAAGAGAGTACTTTTTCACCAAATTTTTGTCATAAAAAGAATCTTTTACTTTTAATAGTTTAATACATATTTTTAAAATTTCACTTATGAATAAAAGCTTTGTTTATTATATATGGCAAAACTTTATATAAAATAGAAAGCAATTTTTTAATTTCATAGTCTCATAAGAGTTGATATATATATATATTATATATATATATAAATGTGGTTTCTCCTTAACACGAGTAAAATAAAATGCTTCATTTAAATCAGCATATATCTGGTCTCTACAATATAACAGCAGGAAAATTTACTGTATTAATATCTAGCAATAGACATTTTTTTTAAATGCTAGGAACCATGTTTAGAAACAATTCTATTTTCCTCACTTTTCAAAGCTGTATTCTTCCAGATTTATATATTCTAATAAAACATCAAAGTGGGAAAATTAGGTCATTTTTATATTATAGACATGCTGATATCAATATTTAAAACAATCCACATTCTTCATTGCCCCTTATCCAAAGACCCTAGACCAAAAAAATCATCTAAATCTTCTCTTCTACATTACTTTGCCACAAGGTATAATTATTGAATCATAAAGACATGGTTTAAATCCTGCCTGACATAAAACTATATAACTCTAAATCAAGTCATTTATCATCTTGGTACCCACACAACTAAGGCTATTCATTAAAGATAGTTAAGGCTGCTAAATGATAAGGAATATACTGAAACCATAAGCCTAATCAGGAAAAAAAAAACTTTGTATTGCTCCATAATTCTAAATTTCATTAAAAAAACCCTTTGGAGTAAAATAAACACCTCAAAAGATTTCCACAATCATTTCCCCTCAACAGAAATGACTCTTGAAATCTCTTACCCATTCTTTTTCCAGGCTCCTCAGAGGGATGCATATAAATCTGCCAGATTATATAGAACTACAGAGATCCTAGATACAATTGAGTTAGTTAGCCCTAGTGATTTTGAGGATTTTCTCTTTTCCAAAGGTTAGAGCAGTTCTTGAGAAAAATGAAAATATATCTAAAGTCGTTTTGACTATTTGAGTTCAGATGTTTCACAACTTTTGGTCATGTTATAGAGCAAAATCTGGGTTGATATTTAATGCATTGTCAGCCTTAGTGTTTGCATGGAGACTGAAGGGCTCTCCACATTTTCCATAGATAGAGAATATCCTTAGACTATGTTAAATACAAAGAACTTCAATTTCAAACCATGGGTTACCAAAAATACAAAAACAATTTGTCAGGAGGTAATAGTGAACTAAAATGAACATCTACATTTGCTCTATGTGCATTCAAACCTAAATGCAAATCCAATCTCAAATACAGCTAGAAATATAACTTTTAGACAAGTCAAAATATTATTCAACTACCTCATCTTAAAGTCATCTAGGTGTTGTCATAGTTCACAGAGCACTGTTGGGAAGACATCTAGTTCAAATTCTGTGATCCTGGACAAATCATTTAACCATGTTTACCTCAGTTTCCCCCTCTGTAAAATGAGCTAGAGAAGGAAATGACAAACTACTCCAGTATCTCTGTCCAAAAAAATCCAAATGTGGTCACAAAAAGGAAGGCACAACTGAAAGGATTAAATTGAAACTATAAACAAAAGATGAAAAGGTATGAACTTAAAAACACTTGACTTCTACTCAATTGTAAAATAGGGATAGAAATCTATCTCCCAAGGTTGGGCAAAGAATCAAATGATATATGGGTAGTACTTGATACATTACTTAATAAATGTTTGACCCCTTACCCTAAAAAGAACATGACTTTTTATCACATTGAAATTTAATTAAAATTAGGGGCAGCTAGGTGGCATAGTGGATAAAGCACGGGGCCCTGGAGTCAGGAGTACCTGAGTTCAAATCCAGTCTCAGACATTTAATAAATACCTAGCTGTGTGGCCTTGGGCAAGCCACTTAACCCCATCTGCCTTGCAAAAACATAAAAAAAATTTTAATTATGTTCTTTAGTTTTTTATATTAAGTATAAGAATAAACTCAATTGTTCCTTCACTTTTAACTTTACTGATAATTCTACTTCTCTTGTTTGTAATATTCATTTGTCAAGTGCTTAAAGATGACATCAGTACTGTAGTCCAGAGGTATAAATTCCAAAATAGACTGGATCATAAATTATCTATGTTGTATTTTTATTTTGTTAAATATCACACCTCGGTTTTGTTCAGAGCTTGTCATATCTACTGTAATCTACTTACTTCAAGCTTATTTCTCAACTACTAGTCCTAAATATGATTATTGATTTTTTACTATTCAAAAAATTTCTCCCAAATTCTCTTAAGTACTCATTTAGTATATTGTGCAGTGTAGTTAAGATCCCTATTTTAGCAAAAAAAAAAAATTGAAAGAAAAGGAGACATTAAAATACAAATTTTACTTTTTTCATTTATTCCTTTCCCCAAACATACTCTGTAAAAACTGAAATATATATATATTTATCTTTAAAATCAGATATTAGAAAATGAATATTTGAAGAAAGATAGTGATCCCTTAAGAGATTTTAATTTATATATATATATATATAAGATTTCAGAGGAATTTAATATTAATTCAATATCCTTTGCCTTAGAGATTCTTTCACTTTTTAAAATTACATAAACAAAAGAACATTTTGTTACTTCCACTTATTAAAGATGTGTTTCTTTTATTTTCATAGGTTCAAGTGAAATATTCTGTTCATTCAGAATTTCTTCTTGGGAATTCTTCAAATATCTCTTTTTTATGGAAGATTAAAGGTTCTTCACTGATGATTAGGCTCAAATTTGAAGGATATAGTATTCTGGGTTTTAACTTAAGTTCCTTAGCTTAGAAATATGACTCTATTCTCTTATTTCTATAAAGTAATCCTCTGCTATGCAAATTAGTATGCTTCTAAATGTAAAGATCTTTCTCTTCACTACTTTCAAAATGTTTTTTATTACTAAAATTGTGAAATCCAACAATCACATGCCTTGGAATATTGAGCACTAGGTTTTTGGTTAGTAGTCAACTGCATTCTGTGCATTTTTTGTCTGCAATCAAAAGTTCTAGGCAATTATCTTACAATGCTTCCTGAAGCACAGTATTCAGAGTTTTTGCTGTTACCTGTTCTTCAGTTATTTCTGTACATCTTATCATCATTGTTAATCAATTTGGCAGGTATGCAATCTGTTTGGTAAGGCTTGGGGGGTTTTTGCGTTTGCTTTTGCCCTGCTAAATATTTGTCTATTTCTATATTTCTATATATCCCCAAATTTATTAAATTGCGTCAAAACCTCAGTTCCCTCAGATATCACTTTTAACTCTCTCCATATACTACTTGTGTCTTCAAATTCTACATCCCCTCAAAATCCACTGCAAAACTCATTCCTATCTTCTTTCAAATCCTTATTCATCTAATTATGTGTTGATCACCTGATCATTTCTATAGTATAGCTTTATACCTCTATACAGAGAATCTCCATGATGGATTTAAGTTTTATCTATTCTTCTCTTTAAGAGCTTTATTTCCTCCAATGAAAGTTCTACTCTCTGCAAAGAGAGTGCCATCTCTTCCATTGAACAATCTATTTTCTCCATTGAGGGATCCATTTTTTTTGAGAGATCTGTTTTCTTCACTGAGAGATCTATTTTCTTCATTAAGAGATTTTCTTCACTGAGATCAAATTTTTTCATTGTGAGCCCTCAATTCTTCTTTTATGATTCTTCTTTTTTGAAAGTTCTAGAATTTCTCCTTGGTCTCCTTTTTTGTTTTTATTAATTTTTCTTTCCTTTGAGATTCACTCTTGAATCTCTTTTTACTCAACTTTTTACCTTAAAATAGTGAGACTTCTCTTTGTCCCCTTTCAGACTTCTTGCTCCAACTGTTGGGTGAATCTCCTTGATCTCTTCCCATGTGTCTAGCCAAAATAAATTTGGAGATTGGATGGAGTTGTGACTGCAGTTGTCTATTCCCCTTTCAGAAACAGTTGTATGGTTGTTTTCTAATTCTGGAGGCTGAGGAAACCTTGTAAGTCAGGGTATAGAGAGACGAGGCTAAAAAAACCTATAGTGGGGCATAAAAAATGATATTTGAAAGAGGCAAAAAGTTAAGACAGCAGTAAGTTGCCAAAGAAAGGAATGGAATGCTCAAATGCTGATAGGATTATAGATGCAAGATCAAAAATTTCATTTAATGCACACTAACTGTTCGTTATGTTAAAATGCCCCATGGAACTAGAGATTCTGGGGACTTAAAAGATATGAGTCCCTTGTCTTCAAGGAGATTAAAGGTTAAAGAACCTCAGCTTGCTTATCTTTAGTAAGCATATGTCCTCTATCCCCTCAAAAGAGCAAAATGTTTTTCATTTTGTCAAATATTTATATTTTGTGTGTCATAGAAGATGTGTTTAATTTGGAGGGGGCACCCAAGGTTCATATAAAAAAAAGTGTACAGATGTCTTACCCAAATCAAATTCTTACCATCAATGAAAATAGGGTCATTGAATCACACCATTTTTTCAGATAAATTGTTATAAAAATATAACATGGTTGGTCTTCCATTCTTGGAGATCTGGCAAGGAAAGGCATTTGGCTGGTCTATAGCTTTGGCACTGACACTGACCAATTGAGAGGCATCCCTTCCACCAAAGGAAATCCACTACTTCCAAAAACTGGCAGAAAATAATTAAAAGTGCATACTTTTTTGAAGTTATAAAAAGCTTTAAGTTTTACTGATGTGTCATTTTAAAAGCACTAAAAACTGGTCCAAGAGTGAGGAAATTGTCCAAATATATTCATAGAAAATACTAAAATGGCTCCACTAGTTTCCACCACAATCAATTACTTAAGTATCAGAGAATTCAAAAGACAATGTAAGAGAATACTAAAGGTCATTTTAATCACAAACAGTAACAGGAGAAATAGTGGACCAGGGACCAAAAAAGAGAAACATTAAATTAGTTATCTCACCAAAATAGAAAAAAATTTAAAACAAACTTACTGACCTATATGAGGCCAGAGAAATCACTTAATCTCCTCCTCCCTCTCTGAGTTTCAGTTTCTTTATGGAGAAACTGAGAATGATTAAATATCTACAGAAAAGAACTTTTTAAAATTTCTTTTAAAAGTTCTTTTTAAAAGTGTATCACTAGTGCTATACATTATTGGTACCAGTCAAAAATGCATAAAATAGTAAGCATAGACTTGCTTGAATATGGTAAAAAATTTTAAATGATACAATTTTATTATTTAAATCTATCAGTCAGAGTTTAATAAAATTACATACTCCATTATTGGGTGCACTGATAGCTCATAATATAATCAATGCTTTCCTGTAACTCATAAATCAAATGTAGATCACAAATATCCTTGGCTGCTGCTAACACCAAAACTAAAGAAAAAAAATCTTATTTTTAGGGGCTGAAAGAAAATAGTATAAAATTGTTGAGTATGGCTCAATGTGATTTTTAATAGTAAATATAGGTATATTTTTATTTTTGAGTGTGACTAAGTTATTGCCGATTCTGGTCAACTTATTTAACAAAGTATTTCAAAAGTGAATTTGATTCCCCAGAAAATATTTCAAAAAGTAGACTGGGTTCCCCAAACCTTGTCTTCAATCAGAGGGGAAAAGATCACTTGATAAAAATATTGCATGAGCTGAACTAGACAATGAAAATTTTTCTATGATTAGAAATGTTAGCCAGACCTGCAGGTAAAGATGTTCAGCAAGGCATGTGGGAAGAAACCAAGAACTTGGAAAAGATAAGGGCTAGAAAGAACACAGTTTGAAGTCATATGCATTAAGGTTATGATCCTTAGTCTCTAAGAATAAATGACATTGTCCATGGAAAAAGAAAAGAGGTGGGGGAAAAAAGCAGAAATGGAGAAGAGGTACTAAACTGAGGAATACAATATTTCAGTGTCACAGAAATGAAAGAGTTCTAAGACAAAGGAGTTCCCACCTGGGTTAGTTCCTGCTAACAGAAGTCAAAGATAATTCAAATTGGATAATATGAAGTCAGTGGTGAATCCTTGAAAATATTTTCAGTACTGTGAAATACCTTGGGATTTCAAAGTTAGACCACTGGTAAACTAGAAATGCTATAGTGTTAAGTACATAATTAAAATTTCATGAAATTAGAAAATAAATGGAAGAAATAAAGTCACTCTGGGGCAGCTAGGTGGCTCAGTGGATAGAGCACTGGCCTTGGAGTCAGGAGTACCTGGATTCAAATCCAGCCTCAGACACTTAATAATTACCTAGCTGTGTGGCCTTGGACAAGCTGCTTAACCTCATTGCCTTGCAAAAACTAAAAAGTCACTGATATAGACCAGTAGCAAGGAATTTAAAGAGAAAGGAAATTGAGAATCTTTTTAATAATATGACATTAATAAAATCTACAAGGCAAGCCAATTCTCAATTTGGAAATATTGAGAAATGACCCAAGTAACTATCAAGGTAAGCTACTGTTATCCTTGTATGAATCTCAGGACAAACCGAGGATCAAAAGTAAAATGCAGCATCAATATTTTAACAGCAGGAATGTCACAGAATTTTCACCCACCTGTGTATAAATTTTACTGGCAAAATAATTGAAGACTTCCCAAAGGGAAAAAAAGATTCTCAGTAGTACTAGAAAGTCATAGGAGATTTCCAACCCCCCCTTAATAGTTGACTTCCTAAATATAACTTGAAAGGCATGTAATTGTTGGTCTTCTATTTCTTGAAAATTTATACTAAATTTTCTATAGGGGTGGATAAATGAAGTAGATAAGAACCAAAATGATGCAATTGAGCATTAATAGAAATAAATAAAAAATAAATAAATAAATCAGTCACATTTAATTATTCTTTGTAAAGTTTGTGGATTGTTTGGCTTACTGGTGCTTTAGAGCAAGAAAGATTATGATAGGTAAAAATAGGTATCTCTATACAAAACCAACTAAAAAATGCCTTGAACCATCTTACTACACATTTTAGATCCTGAGAAGACCATATGTGTATGTGTTAACAGTAAACTGGCAACAACATTAAGTCACATTCACAAGCAAGTCAGGTAAGCAAACATGCCTGAGCCAGTTCATTTCTTCGGTCTTAGAGAGCATAGCTAGCCTTCGATTTAAACATCACAGTTCCATTAAGTCCAGGAACATTAAGAGAATGACAAAGCTAACCACTTATTCTGTTAGTCTAAAAACCTAACTGGACTCTTTTGCCTTCATTATTCACCAAGGAAAGGAAACAGACTGGAAATTTAATGACTATAAGAGAAAGAATCTTTGCCCAAACTGCCTTTATTTCTCACCTGTGAGTATACACAGATCAATAAATGGGATACCAACGCTCAAGTTTGGCTTCTTTGTCACTGAAGTACTGGAATCACAGCCTAAAAGAATAATCTCAAGATTAGGATAATGTAACAAAAATTCAAAAGTGGTATGGCACCAGCTAAGGTAGGAGAGCACAGATAGAGCAGATACTATTTTCATAAGTGATTGTTTCAGTTCTTGTATATAATATATCTATATCTATACCTATACCTATACCTATATATTTATATCTATATCTACATGAATATATATCTACATAGCTATATAGACCCATCCTCATTTGGATAGTTGGACAATAGTTTCCAAAAGCTTCGAGGCAAATGTAAGTAATTCATCGAGGACTTACACCAAAGAAATGAGGTAACTGTAAGGTGTGTACCTATCTACTCCCCAGTGCAGCTGCATCTCTCAGAGAGCCATCCCTGATGATTCCCAAAGCACTCAACAATAAAAAGATGAAGTCATTTAATGCGCAATTTAACTAAAAATAATTCCTTGTCTTCTGTTGCACAGAAACTACTCTAAACATAACTTCAGTCTCTTAAAGTAAACTTGCTTTGTGTTCTCATTTAGTATTTTTTTTTGGCAAGGCAATAGGTTAGGTGACTTGCCCAAGGTCATATGGCTAGGTAACTACTAAGTGTCTGAGGTCACATTTGAACTCAGATCCTCCTGACTCCAGGGCCGGTACTCTATCCACTGCACCACCTAGCTGTCCCTCTCACTTTCCCATGACTGGAATTTTCAGGTGTATGCTAAGTAATAATAATCAAACATTCATATGTCACTTATGCTTTAAATGCATAACCTCACTCAAAAACAACCTTGAGAAGCAGGGTAAAGAAAATTGTACATTTTCATACAATGAAACAGCTCATCTTGAAACCTTTGTCAGAGCCTGCTGAGTCAAATCCATTACTCATGTCAGGTCAGCAAAATGGACCTCCCTTTTATCATTCTTACATAAAGAACTCTCTGACCTCTAGCAAAGGATGCCCTGACTCCTAGTGTTTTCCACATGTGTTCATCATCTGTTTCTATGCTTTTCCAATTGATTTCTGCATTTATATATGGGGGTGGGAGTACCCTTTCCCCCCATGTGGCAGTTAGATGAAACAGGGAAAGGAGCAGTAGACCTATCAGCTAGGAAACCTCCTCAAATTCTACTTTATGTGTTGGGGCAGTTAGGTGGTGCAGTGGATAGAACACCAGCCCTGGAGTCAGAATGACCTGAGTTCAAATCTGGCCTCAGACACTTAATCATTACCTAGCTGTGTCACCTTGGGCAAGTCACTTTACCCCACTGTCTTGCAAAAATCAAAAGAAAAAAGGAAAAAAAATCTACCTATGTGGTCCATAGTTAATCACATAAACTCTTGGTCTCAGTTTTCTCATCTTTAAAGTTGTGTAATAATAGGAGTTACTTCAGAGTTTTGTGATCAAATAACATAAAAAAAACACTAGGCAAATATCATTATCAGGGAATTATTTAATGGATTTCATTAAATTACTTCACTTAGAATTGGTGTGTCCTTTCGTTGTTTAATAAAAGTAACCACAAATTTTTGGAGTGATTTTGAACCAGCAGTGTCTTGAAGTCAGCTTAAGAAGCTAATTTCAGTGGGGGAGGGGGTTCAGAAATCAACAATCAGGGCTTCTATGTGTCTAGACTTAATAAAGTGATAGAGAAAATTGCTAATAATACACACTGGAAAATGTGTTCTGCTATTTTGCAAAGAGTCAGTTATTTAAAAAAAATAGTTATTAAGTATTTACCAGCATACCCCTTATTTGGACCTAGAGTTACTGTAAACCTTCGGATGGCTTTTCCAAAAGATTTCATGTGAGAAAGCCAACTAAAGGTGATATAGACTGTCTTTTTTCCATACTAGCTTGTTTCTGAGCATACATCCAATCTAGCCTCTCTTGGTTTATTAACCTCATCTCATTATCTCCTCCTCCTCCACCACCCCCCAACCATCATATGGCTGTTAAAGACTAAATAATGACCCTTCCTTCATACAATTCCACAGTACTGAATTCTGAATTACACTAGTTTATTCTCAGTTTTACCTATTTCTTTTAAGAATTCATTAAACATTTTAAGTCAAAGAACAAACAAGCAAAAGAAAAGGAAAAACAGGGTATGACAAACTTGTGAAATCATTCATTTCCCCAGAAAGTGCAGAATTCTATTACTTTCCCCTCCTTCAGTGTAGACCAGATAAATATGTTTAGTTGTTTTGTTTTTCTAAATTTTCCCCACTAAATATGAAATAAACTTGATAAATTTTGCAGTGAACTTGAGAGATGCTAAAGGAAAAGCAAATAGCTGTTTTGAGATTCACCCACCCAGTCAGGGAACTAAAGGAAAAAACTTCATTAGCCAAGATTTTCCTTCCCAGATGAGGTAATGGTGAGGGAATTGTCAATGCCCCAAAGTCAGTGCCTGGTGACATCACTTTTATACTATACTCTCTGAAATCAGTCTAGAATATTACCTTTCTTCAATCAACAGGACCCAAGATACCAAGGATGGAGTTATGGAAAAGTTCTTCATTTCTCACCAGTCACCTAAAGGATTAACCAGAATTCCAAATGTAAAATACCTTTTGTTTTTGCAAATTAAGTTTCTTTTCCTGTTTTACTTAGGATTGTTTTTTAATTATGTTTATTTTATCAATCCAGATATCTTTCTCTAAAATTCACAAATACTGAATATTTACTCAAAATGCTTTAGTGAGATGTCCTGGTAAGATATACATGGGTCAGTGCCCTTGAGGATTCTAAAATATACTACTGGAAAAGTATGGATACAACTAAGTACCATAAAAAAAGGAAATAGAAGAACAAGTATTCCGCAACCTAAGAAACCGAGTCATGTAATCCCATAAGAAATATGAAAGTGTGGCAAGTTCCCTTGAAATGAAAATGGCACTTTTAGAACCAAAAGAAGAGTTGAGGGAGTCTGTAAACCTTTAAGGCAGCATGTTGAGGGGAGGATATAAAGAAAAGGAAAAGGCAGTTCCAGCCAAAGTAGCTCAGTCATTAAAAATTCATGAATTCTTAATTGAAAATTAAATTAAAATACCCACCAAAGAAAGGATGGAATTCAAGTTCTTATAAAAAGCAATGTCTACCTAGAGATAGTTTGTCCTTCATATTCGAAGAAGACCAGGACATCAGGGAGGTGATGCCATGACAAGCACATGAATTGGATTTGAATGAGGGGTGTTGTGCTAAGTCACCAGCCTCACTTTCTCCTCCAGAGCCAACTGGATCCAGTGGTCAGATATGAATCAGGACAACTGGAGATGTCCTGAATGTGGGGCAATAAGAATTAAGTGACTTGTCCAAGGTCACACAGCTAGTAAGTAGAAAATATCTGAGGTCAAATTTGAACTCTTGTCCTTCTGAAACCAAGGCCAGGGCTCTATCTACTGCATCACCTAGCTGCCCTCTACCTGAGAATATGTAAACGACTAAGGGCACTCTAAGAATAGGTTAGATGAGGGAAATAAAAAATGAAAAAAGCAGATAAATGGGAAAACATGGAATTTGAGAATAAAATTTAATGAAGAGATGAGGAATAGATAATAGATAGATACATCCTCTATCCTAATCACCTGAAATAGTCCCCCAAAATTTTGGAAGCTGAAAGTAGGGAGGGGTAAAGAGTTATGGATGAAGACTGGGGTAAGTAAGAAAGGCCTGGTCTAAGAACCTCCCAAATTTAAGATAGAAGCTTTGGGAGGAGGCATTTTTTCCCATCTTCCAATCCTATCTGAGGTGCAAAGATGCTATCCCCATCCAGAGGAAGAAAAACAAAACAAACAAGACCTTCAGAATCTGATGAACACTACATTCACTTTTTTAAAAAATTTCTCTTCTGTATTTCTTTCCCTTAATCCTAATTCCTCATACTGAAAATGACTTACCTGTAAACATGCTTAACACAAACGTGTATGTATAGTATTAATCTGACTGTTTGCCATTGAGGGTAGAGGGTTGGGAAAGGAGGGTAGAAGGAAATTTTGTAACTTAAAAATATGCATATAGATGAATGTTGAATGCTGATAAAAAGGTATATTATGCATACAGTTAAAGTCACAGAATTGTCAGAGTAGGAAGGCACCACATGGGTGGAAGTAATTTTTTTGTCTTAGCCACCACTATCATAGTATTTTGGAATTCAGTTAGTGTTTGATAAATGCTTCATTACTATAGTTCCATCTTAATAAAATCCAAGGCTAAAATTAAATGTATATAATGGAATTTGAAGGCTTATTTTCAAAATAATTGAGGCAAGATCAAAGACCATGTAAAAAAGGTACTTCATGCAAACCGACTACCGCTTCATGCTATTGTAACCCAGAAGAATATTACATTTAAAGAGAAAAGGGTACAATTCTGGTAACCTCAACTGTGGAGTTAGAAATTCTCAATTTAGGAAGTTAGAATGACATGGATGAGCTTGTAGGAAATGGTAATAAGGTTATATTCATTAAGTCCCTGTCACTTGCCTTCAGTTTTCTGCATTCTTTATGGATAGGGTGAATTCTAGAATATGAATAGAATACAAATTCTGCATATAGATCAAAACAAGAATATCCATCAAGTACTCCAGTTTAGCCAGGGGTTGTATGTAAAAATATTTAGATGGTTGCCTCCAAATAACCCTATAATCACTGATTAAATTAATCACTCTAAATCCTAGATTGCTCCAGGGGGATTTTTAAGAAACTGGAGATTGGGAGGAAGAAGAAAACAATTGATATTTTACACAAATGCACATCCTAGAATTCTCAGGTTTGGTGCAATAACAATTTCAACAATGATTATAATAGTCTCCTGAGCAGATAACAGATGGATGACTTCCATCATATAAAATATTGATGCTATACTTTTCTAATAAAGCTTCACAAATGAATATTAAAATAAATTTTAACCATAACTTTAATCATAATTCAGCACATTCTCACACACTATATCTTGCCATAACTGGTATTATAAGATAATTTATTTCTACAATGTTAATTAAATCAATTAATCTGATCAGTAACCTATTCTTAAGACACCTTAATGTGTAATGGAAGCAAATTCAGGTCAGGAAAGCAAGACTTACCAGGATAGAAAGGTTTTAATTACCTGAAGCTGTCTAGCATCTTAAGGACAAATCTAGCTAACTAAGGTCAAAGAATTAATATTTAAGGAAGAGTTGCCTCTGAGATGATTCTTTTTTTAGATACAGAAACTCAACAAACCACCTTCTAGAGCCTAAATCTCTAACTGCCTAAGTTAGCTGTAGTGTTGAAACAAAGATGGTTTTGTGACTTTTAAGCATAACTTTAATTATCAATATTGTTATTCTGGGAGTAGAAGGAAACACAGGGCTCCATAGGAGACAGAGAAACATATTTCTAGGTTTCAGCTTAGGGGTTAAAAAGATTGGGGGTGGGGGAAGGGTAGAAGGAGAGAAGAACTATTCCCACTTCAAATTATTATTCCTGCCAAGTAGGAGTAAAATTTTAAAAACTAATTGCTTCTTGTGATATAGGAACTACTATTGTTAGCACTTTGAAAATTTTAATGATTTTATTGATGGATAAAGGCAAGACATTGTATAGGGGATCAAACTGTTCATAAACAGAATTTGGAGGGGGACTGGAAATGAAGCAATTGCTTATCAAATGGGCACAATATCTAAATGAATTATGATTCATGAAGAAAATGAATTGTTGTGCTATAATAAAATGATGAATCTGAATATTTCTAAAGGCTGAGAAAGCTTATATGAACCATAATTGATTTAAATAGTAAGCAAAGCAAAATCAATGAGAATTAACAACAAAAATCGTTATTATAAATAATTAATAGTGGACATTTATAGAGTTTTCTATGTCCCAGGGACTTTGCTAAGCAATAATTTATAATTATTCACCCATTAGAATTGTAACCCTATCAGGTAAGTTAACTTGTTATGCTCCTTTTATAGAATGAAGAAACTAAAGCAAACATGGTGAAGTGATTTGCCCAGGATCATACAGGTAGTGTCTGGAGACCAGATTTGAACCTTCAAGTCTTCCTGAATGCAGGCCTGGTGCTCTATCAATTAGTTTGGCTCCAGACTAGGTTGAGAAAATGATGTACTTTCCCCTCCCCTTTCATTGAAAAGGTGAGGGAATATTGCCCCCAAAGCTGGTTTTGCATTTTTTTTTAATTTTTCTTTCCTTTAAAATATTTTAATATTAAATATCACTCTGGTTCTCCTAGATTGGCCAACAATGGGTCTCAGGTTAAGACCTTGGTCAAGATTTGGAACCAGATTGGTTCAGAGTGAATGTAAATAGCAATTGATTTGGTTTTGGGAAGAAACCCTGAGGGTCTTTCCTTCCTAAGAATTTTTTTTTTGAGGGGGGATAGGGGGAGCTATGCAAGAGATTCTGCTTCTTCTTTCTTACCTTCCTTAATCACTGAAAAATCCTAAGGGTCTTACCTTCCAAGCTTTTGTCTTTTTGAAAATGATCATTCTTGACCTCTTTCCTTTATCTCTCTCTTATCTAACTTTAATCAATGTATAGTTTCAGTCAAACTTTGCTCTGGAAAAGACTTGGTTTTAAAAGGTCAAAGTCTCCCACTGCATCCAGGCCAACTCCAATTGAACTGACCCTTACCTGGCCACTGGACCCAGATGGCTTGGAGGACCCCCTACTGAAATCCAAATCACTTCAAAGTCATGGCATCACCTCCCTGAAGTCACCTTTCCCAGTTCCTACTTAAAAGATCAGTTTCCCAGGTATAGCCCCAAGCTGCATTCAGCATCTGAGTAACCTTCAAAGACAGAAGAAGGAAAATGAAGAAAAATTCAATAAAACAATTTGTACTCTACCACAAATTCATTTGGCCTGTTGATCAAATTATATATTATATTATCAACTTTCCCATAATATAGGAATGCCAAAAGGACAAAGTTGCTTCCAAAGGTCCTGGTGATCAAATGGATTTTGTTGTGGTTCTACACAAGAACTAATTTGTAATACATCAATAAAACAATTTCATCTTAAATATTACCTACTTTAAAGAATATTTTTAGAAAATGTGCAAAATCTATTTTCCTCACTCCTCCTCCCACTTCCTTCTTCAATTTGGCTAGAATGAAGCCACCTCAGGATCTTTGAAAAGTTTATGCTACTAACCTTATCATCCCATAAAGTAAAAGGGAATCTTGGAACTGACTCTTTTTTGTGACCTGCACAAGAAAAGAAAACCTATTTTCACAAAAATAGCAACCAACCAAGGCAAGAGAAAATCTACACTTTCTTCCTACTTCTTTTTGAAAAACAAGAAGGGAACAGTAGCAATATTATGTTAACTATGGTAATTAACAATATTATGCTATGTTAATTATGTTAATATCATAACAATGGAAGACCTTCTTGGAAATTTTTAAGCAAAATAAATGTCTAAGTTAAAGAAACTTTGTAAGAAACTTGCCTGGAAGGGGAGATTCTTTAAATCTGGTATGGAAATTTTTAAAAACAAGTCAAGCATTAATTAAGTTTAATTTTTTTCAAAACAAAACAACCTTTTAAAATGAATACAGCGCCTTGAATTACTTGAAAAATCATTCACAAAATTCTATCATTTACAATTTCCTTATTTTTTCAAGTCATATCCAATACTTAGTTACCTTATTTGGAGGTTTTCTTGGCAGAGATACTAGAGTGTTGCCATTTTTCTTCTCCAGATCATTTTACTGATGAAGAAATTGAGGCAAGGTTCAAATGATTTATCCAGGGTCACAAAAGAGCCAGAGACCAGATTTGAACTCAGGAACAAGGTTAAGTTTTTGTAACTCTAAATCCAACAGAATACCTACTGCACCACCTAGCTGTCCCCAAAACACCCAACTTACAGAACAATAGGAAAAAAGTTTATTTCAGGTAAAAAAGGCCTACCATGTAATGGCTTATTAGGATATCATTTCAAACAGTTGCATTTCTAAAAATATCAAGTATAAATGGAATCATAAGCACTGAGATTAGGATAAAATTAAGCCAAGAAATGGAGGCACCCCCCCCTACACCCCATTAGTTAAAGTTTCTTCTTTCATAATTCTAAAAATTTACAAGGCATTAAATCAGAAAGACCTTTAATTTAAATTCTGCTTTATATTGGAAAAGTATGAAACAATTTTGTGCAATTGAATAAAAGGAAAGTCAGTCTTATCTATCCTTAAAGAAAACAAAGATCTTTTATCACAGCAAAATGAATCCATGATAAGCTAATTTAAATTTCTGCTTGAAAAAACTCTTGGTTAAAATGGCTTCAAACACTTATAAAATAAAATTTTCAAAAATTTCCTCTGCCTGCCCTTTGCCATAATCTCCAACAATGCTGCAAGTGGCAAAATGTTTATGGGGCGCAGAGGAGAGAAATAAGAGGGAAAATGAAAATCACTTTTCACCTAGGTAAAAAAAAGCTGATTTAGAAATGAGCGTACTAATTTCAGTACAAATTGAGAATCCAAACATCAGGGGAATACTTAAGGCTGAAGGATAGAAATTTATCAGTGATGAGATCTAAATAATAAAAATGCAATCTGTAACAATGATACTAAAAAATACAAGTCATGCAAATTATTAGTACAAAGATGGCATGGGATTACCTATCAGTGTAGCACTCTTCTGTGGTTCATCCAGAGAAAAAGAGGTAAAGCTACAAAATGTGAGAAGAAACTAAGATTCATTCAGAGGCCATAAGGTATGAAGAAAATTAGAGAACAGATGTAGTAAAATTCCTACCTCCCCTCCAAGCAGAAGGCAGTAAAGAGCTTTCAGAATCCTGCTTCCCAAGGGAGGAGTGGGAGGAATACAGAAGTAGGAAGAAAGGAACCACTTCTCACAAGAGTTAATAGACAAAAGGGCAAAGACGCCAGAAATAAGTCACGTGCTTAAGTCAGTTCCACCTCCCTCAAAGAAATGCAATCAATTCCTGCCCATTTTAGAGCAAGGATGTTGACCTTGGACAAGTCACTTAACTCCCCTAGCCTAGCAAAAAAAAAAGCAAGGAGATGTCATCATAGAAGTGAATCAAAAAGAAAAAAGAAGTCAATTAATCAATCAATAAATATTTATTATGCCAAACACCAAGTTAAGCAGTGTGAGAATAAAAGAAAAAAAGAAAAGAAAAAAAGTCATCTCTGCCCTCAAGGAGCTTACAATCTAATGGGAGAGATAATAGTCAAACAGACATAAATTGAGAAACAAGTTGTATATAATACAAATATAAATAATTAACAGAGAAGGCACTGAGATTAGGTAGGATTAAGAGGGGCTAGAGAAGGCTTCCCAATAAAGAAGGGGTTTTAGTTGGGACCTAAAGGAAGTCAGAAATTCCATTAGTTGGAGATGAGGGAGAAAATTACAAGGTATGGGGGAAATGCCAAGAAACAAGAGATAAAGTATCTTATAAATGGAATAGCCAGGAAACCAGAGCCACTGGAATGAAGTGTAAAAAAAAATTGCAAAGTAAAAGGGGGTAAGGTTATAAATGGCTTTGAATATCAAACAGCATTTTGGATTTGATCTTAGCAACCAGAATCTATTGAGTAAGGGGGTAAGGTTGGGGAGGGTTGACGTTATCATACTTGTTTTAGAGGAAAATCATTTTAGTAGCTGAATTGAGATTGAATGGTAGCAGGGAGAGACTTGGAGCAGGCAGATTTACCAGAAGTTATTGAAATAATCCAGAAGAAAAATGAGGGTCTGCACCAGTACAGTAGCAATGTCAGAGGAGAGAAGGCTTATTTAAGAAATGTTGCAAAGGTGAAAAAGGGCAGGTTTTGGCAACTGACTGGAGATGGGGTGTAAGAAGTAGTGAAGCCAAAAATTGTGAATCAAGTCTAAGGGATGAGAATATGGCATTGCCTTCTTCAGAAATAAGGAAGGTGTTGGGGGAAGAGAAAGAGAATGTTTAGAGGGAGATATTAGTTCTATTTTGAGCTTGTTTTGTTTAAGCTATCTAATGGACGTCCTACCGGAAATGTCTGAAAGACAGTTGGAAAAGAAAGTTTGAACATCCTGGCAGAGAGGCTGGGCCAGGATCTACAAAGAAGGTAATTAATTTCTTGAGAGGTACTAAGATCACCAAGTGAAGTAGTCTATAGGGAGAAGAGAAGTGAGAGAACCCTGAGGAACACCTTTGGTTAGAGGGAATGATCTGGAAGAGGATCCAAGAAAGAAAATCAAATGGGAACAGTGAGATAGTAGAAGAACCAGAACAGGTAGGAGGAGAATCAGGAGAGAATAATGTCTGAAAAACTTTAGTATCAAGGAAGAGAAGGTGATCAATAATGTCAAAGGCTGCAGAGAGGTCAAGGAGAATAAGGATTGAGAAAAGGTCATTGGATTTGACAACTAAGAGGTTATTTGACAATTTTGGAGAGAGCAGTACCAACTGAAGAGCTTAGAAGGGAGTTTGGTCACCATTAATTGACCAGATAGCCATCTCTCTCCTCAAAACCCACATCAACAAGGTGTTGTACTCTATGTCCATAAAAGGAAACTTTCCCTTCTCTTTCAACCTTGACCTTTGAGGGAACATTCCTCCATGGGTCAAAACATGGTTGAGATGAACAGGTTCCATTTTCACCTTCATCACCCTTAAAACAATGGAAATTTTCAACTGCTCACTATGACATTGCAAAGGAAGGGAGGCTGAAGGCTACTAGAAGTAAGAGGTGGGTCTTCTGGAATAATTGATATTACCAGGTGAAGTATAGAGCTAGGGACACTGTAGCAATAGTAAAAATGGTCAAGATACATTTTGTAAGGGGATAATAGACAGAGTATGTGGCCATGAGGAGTTCATCCTGAGAGTCATTGAGACCTGGGACAACAGGAATGTCCATACCAGAGTGCTCTGAACTCAGCAAGGAGCTCTTGCCCTTCTCTCTCTTTGTTCTCCTGCCTTTCATCCTTATCTTGTTGAATATTCTCAGGAAAGACCTTTTTGTCCTTATCCCTCTGCCTTTCATCCTCATATTGTTCAACTGTCCCAGGAAGGAGTTCTAGTCCTTATCTCTCTACCTTTCATCTTTATCTTGTTGAAGATTCCACATTTTTCCAGGATACAGACCTTTTGTGGCATACCTTTATACTTCCACAGGCCTGGAGATGAGGGATGCTGATACAAGGGGACTAGGCTTATATATACCCTTATTTCAACTATGTGAGTCAGAGATGTAGCATATACCTGTAATAAACTCCTTGCTTATCTCTCACTGGCTGACTTTCATTATTGAACATGCGGGACATGTCCGGCGGAGCTCCCCAAAGAGTTGTGTGAATTAAACTGAGACCCAGCTGCCCAGAATGGACCGCAACAACATTTAAAGAAATAACTTTCATGAGAGGTGGGTCTTCTGGAATAACTGATATTACCAGGTGAAGTACAGAGCTAGGGACACTTTGTAGCAATAATAAAAATGGTCAAGAAACATTTAAAGAAATAACTCTCATGATAGTGAGGAAGAAGTTCAGCCATCTGTTCTGCTACTTTCTCATAGACCCTTGGGGTCTTTCCATCTCAATTGATTGGGAATCTCTTATTAGATGTTGGCCACCAGGAGAGCAGGTATTAGTTTCCTTTCCTCAGGTATTCCTAATCTTTAGTATACAGTATGGATACTAAGTCTGCAGAGTGCTTTGTAAACAGTAAATGCTAAATAAACGTGTTTTCACTAAAAAAATGTAATTTTCATAATGCAATATAGGGTTGGGAATAAACTATGAACCTAATGAATTCCTTTTTTCAGTGGTCTTGTGGGTAAGGAACTTCAATCAATACAAGTCCTAAACTTCTTTTCTCACCTTCTCAAAAGAGCTGCCTGGGGAAGCTAGGTGGTGCAATGGATAGAACACTGGCCCTGGAGTCAGGAGTACCTTAGTTCAAATCTGACTTCAGACACTTAATAATTACCTAGTTGTGTGACCTTGGGTAAATCACTTAATCCCACTGCCTTAATAGATAAAATTTTAAAAAGAGCTGCCCAAAGCTGCACCTTGAATGCAGGATATGGGATTGAAACCCAAGACTTCCAGACTCCAAATCTAATGCCCCATCTAAGTACAAGCAGATTTTATTTAAGTAGTAGTAGCATGATATCAGAACCAGTGCTACTGGCTTCAAATCCTTACTGGGACAACTTTATACTCATGTGGCCAAAAGAAAAGAAAATAATCTTCCTGGGTCTCAGTTTCTTCACCTGTAAAATGAAAGGACTGGACTAAATGTTCTATGAGGTCCTTTTCTACGTATAGTCCTATGACTATATGAATGACTTTATCTGGTCTTTGAGAATTAACATGACCTTAAAAAAATTACAAATAGTATATCTATATCTCAATCTATACATCATATTCTATAATCCTCCATTCAATTTCATTTCTCATCTCATTAAAAACCATCCTCTAGGGCGGCTAGGTGGTGCAGTGGATAAAGCACTGGCCCTGGAGTCAGGAGTACCTGGGTTCAAATCCGGTCTCAGACACTTAATAATTACCTAGCTGTGTGGCCTTGGGCAAGCCACTTAACCCCATTTGCCTTGCAAAAACCTAAAGAAAAAAAATTTTTTAAAACCATCCTCTAGTTGATGATAAATTGCATGGATGAGCCAAGCCCTACATTTCTACAACAGAGGTGATTTTGATGAGTAAAAAAACAAGCCATTTATAGTTTGAATCTTCATACATACCCCCCATACTTACTCAGATTTAAGTGGTGCAAGGACTTTATAAATATATTTCTCTGTGATGTGACTATGCTGAATCTCAAAAGGAAAATTCTGAAGCCAGAATGAGCACATCTGCAGATCAAAACTTAAGTGGAAAGCCAGTTGAATCAGACTACTTACCCACATCATGATTATCTTATCCCAGAAAACACAAAGTTCTAAAACACCTGCTCCTTGCTTCTTGGGAGTTTACTAATAGAGAACAGAAAGGTTCTAAGTCTATCAAATCATTAGAAAAAAATAATCAAACCCTTATTGCTATGAACAGTTCTAATGATATTACTATTAGTAACAATAAGAATAAAAGCTGACAGACTTTCTATAGAATGTTGTTTTGCAAAATATGTTACATAAATTCTTTCATTTCGAGCCTCTTGAAATCCAAAAGCTTGTCAAAGGTAGATTCATCATTATTTTTGTTGAGTCCTTTCAGTCTTGTCTGACTTTTCATGACTCTGTGGACAGTACTGTCCATAATTTTTTTCTTTTTTTAAAAAATTTTTGGTTTTTGCCAGGCAGTGGGGCTAAGTGACTTGCCCAGAGTCACACAGCTAGGTAAGTGTCTGAGGTCGAATTTAAACTCAGATCCTCCTGATTCCAGGCCAGTGCTCTATCCACTGCAATATCTAGCTGCCCCATAGGGTTTTCTTGACAAAGGTATTGGAGTGATTTGTCATTTCCTTCTCCAGTGAATTAAGTGACTTGACCAGGGTCACATGGCTATTAAGTGTCTGAGGCTAGATATTGCATCAGATAGAGCAAAGGGTCCAGCACTATATCCACTGAGCCAACTAGCTGCCTCCCCATTTTACAGATGAGGAAATGAGGCTGAGACAGTTTAAATGACTTGCAAATCCTGAGGGGCAGGATTGGAACTCAGGTTTTCCTGTCTTCCAGATCACTACTCTATCTCCTATGACACCTCTAGTACTCCCATGCATACGGAAATTCCCTATTTCTTCCAAACACCTACAATGTACACACTACTGAGAGGGGAATGCAACCAAACTAATCTTTAAGGAGTTTCCTCCAGGGCTCTGGAAGAGAGAAAACCAAAGACCCTGGTATCCTCTCTTTAGAGGTCAGGGTGGCTCCCTTAGGACTGAACTTTGTTGATGGGTCCAGAGAGGGACAAAACTCAGTACTCCTTTCCCTTGGGACCAGGATCAGCCCTGGTTCCTATTGTTACTCATGAGACCTAAGTTCATAAGCAACAAATGAATTGTCTCTGGAGGGAAAAGAGAAAAGATGATGCTTTTGTAATCTATAGGGAATACATTTTCTCTTCTTTCCTAGCAGCTGATTAAAGAGCAGCCAGATCACGTTCAGTGAATTAGGTTACTATTCCAGGTTAAAAAAGAAATGCTCTTATTCAGGTGTCAAACTTCTAACAACCTCAGCCATCCAAAGTATAGTTCCATGATCTTAGAGCACTAGACAGGGAAGCAGGAAAAATCTAGATTCAAATTATGCTTCAGACATTACCTTCATTTCTAAATAAGTCATACAACACCTTTAGTCCTCAGTTACTAATCTGTAAAAAAGGAATGGTGGTGTGGGGAAAGACAAAGGGCCAGGAGAGACTCAGTGACCTCTAAGGTCCCTTCCACTTCTAAATCTGTGATCCAATCAACATAAGCAAAAATAAAGATGTGAGGAAAGTTTGTAATAGCTGTCAGTACTCATTTCCCCAAACTATACTTTGCTAAGTCCCTAGAAGAACCCCTGGTTCAAAACTTCAAAGATACATTTTGATTTAGTATTAATAAGCTTGGTTATCCAGTATTCCAGGCTACAGATAATAATGGTACCAGATTAAAATGAGAGGGAGGGCTATACAAAGATGGAAAGTGATCCCTCTCCCAAACCCCCCACCACCACCAGGATAAGTAATCTCAATTTAGAGATCATAATTCTTAAAATGTTGACCAAGGCATCCATATGCTCTGCTTTAGAAATGAGCATGTCATACATTATAGTATATTTGGGGAGTGGGGAAATCATGGGGTTAAGTGACTAATCCAAGATCACAGAGCTAGTAACATGTCTTACATATTAGGGTTTTTCGTATTAAGTAAAAAAAAATTTATTAACTGCTTACTATGTACTAGTCATGGTGCTAAGTCTGAAAATATGAATGCAAGTCAAAAGAAAAAGACAGTCCCCTGCCCTCAAGGATTTTATAGTCTCATGAGGGAAAAAGACATATTACACATTCAGAATGCAATTTAGTCCTTAACGAAGCAAACTTTAGTTATCTGGAAAATTCAGTGATCTGTAAAAGCTCATTTTTGAAGATACATTCATTACTCAATTAAAGACTAGACTCTCCAAAAGAAAGGAGTCATAAGTAAAAATTAGAGGGGGTAGGGAGGAAGAGGTAAATCTGAATTTATATCTTTATATCTTTGGCTAACTATCTGCTTAAAAGATAAAAGACTTTAGAAGAGGCATATTCATTTAAAAAAATAAATGACTATATACCTGAAGTTTTACCTGGTTCTAATAAAACCAATTAAGATTTGGGTTGTCTCTTATCAAAACGGCTATCTCCTCTCTTGAGGATTTAGCCACTTTCCTTACCTATTGCTTAAACTAAAGGGGAAAAAAAAAAACAACTCTTCTAAAAATTTCCAGATTCCCTCCAGACAAAACACTAATTACCTGGGGCTTTCAAGGACTTTTACCAATCAAACCAAGCCATTTCATTCAAATCAAGAAAGAGTTTTTGAAGCTACTAAAGTAGCTTCCTGCCCTGAAGGAGCTTAAATTCTAATGAACTAGTAAATGACTACAAAGCTAAAAATCTCATCTTCCACAATTAAGCACAAAACAAAATCAAAATTACTTTCTCAATCTAAGCATACCCCTAATCTGATCCTTCCCACTCTCCCAGGTACCCTCCCATTTACTCCTTCTTACCATCTTCAGTCCTATTCCTCAAGTTTAGAACAAACTCCTACTTCCCAGCTGCCACTATGTCCCTTAAAAATAAGTAAAAAATACAATTTCAAGAGAACCATATTTAATTGGGCAGAGATGCCCTGGGGGGGGGGTGTTTGTGTGTGATTGTGTGTGTGTCTGTGTGTGCATGTGTGTGTGTGTGTATATATATATATATATATATACATATATATATAAATACTGAATTTAGGATTGATTAATCAATTCATTTTCTATACTGTCAAAGGTAAATGAGTTTTAAACTTATATTTCTGTAACAAGTCATTGTACTTTCCTCTATTTCAGGAAAAATCTCCTTTTGATTAAATTAGGGAACAGATAGGAATGGGTGAGGTCCAGATAAGATACCTCCAGGTATGTAATCAATTAGCATTTGAAAAGGGTGCTTGGTCCAGTCCTGGTCCTTCTTTAGTTTGAGAAGAAAAATCAAAATGACACAGCTAAAATAGAGACAATTTACAGTGTGTTTGACTGTGGCTGATCACACCAATAAGAGCTCAGAATGCTCTACCATAGATCAGACATAAATAATTCACGTGAGCCCCTGGGCTGGTTACTCTAAACTTATAAATCTCACATTGCTTTGAGTTGTTTCCATCCTGCCTTGCTCATAGATTATAGAACCCTCTCTGACAAGAGTATACCATGCAACTTGGTCCTGTAACTGTGTCTCCCAAGTTGCATAATAAATTCTAAAGTTCTTAAGAGAGATCTTCTGGGTGTCTTGTATCACTTTTTCTAACACCCTCCCCACTCCCCACCCCACCCCCACCCCTGGCCAAGGGCTTGCCCTGTGTGAGTTCTTAGACTTTAGACACCTCTAATCCCATCAGAAGTCCCTTTAGCCTTATATTTTGTCTTAGAAGGTCTTCTAAGATTCTCTTTTTATGGGATTGTGTCCCCATATCATCTCTCCCTCTTTTTTGTCTTTTCCTTGCTCTCCCCAGTCCTACCATGGGGGCCATATCCTTCTTTCTGATCCCAGGAATTTAAGAAGATCTGGCCTTTGGGACTTATAGAACTGCCAATAAATGTACTTTTAATGTAATTTGAATTTTACTCTTCCTTAAGGCCAAAATCATCTCTAGTTTGGGGGAGTTTTCCCAATTGTTTCCTCAATGTATTGTTAAATATGTAGATCAGATTTGAAACCTCTTCTATGTTAGAAATAATGCATGTCTTAGTGGGGTGAAGAGAGGTGCTGGACCCACCATCATCTGATGGCCCAAGGACTTAGTTTTTAGAACATTTTAGATGACTTTATAAGCAACAAATAACAAGGAAGACCACAATTTTAAAATAAAATATACTACCTTAATGTATTTACAAAAAACATCCAACACCACTTCAAAAATAACCATCTCCCTCCAAGTATCAACAACTTGGCTCACTTATTTCAAGCACTAATGGATATAACAACATTTCACTTTAGCAACATAATTTTTTCAGTACCTTACTGGTTCTAGAATGGAAATTGATTTGTTCATCTTTTCTTTGCAAATAAACAGAAAAAAAAATATGCCCCAAAGTACTTTGTGCCAAAGTTATATTTTGAAATTTCACTTATGGACTAAAAAAAAAGTATTAAATTTCACAATTCTGGATTATATGACCCAGTCTAAGAACTGGTTGATGATGTATTATTGATTTTGACATAGTCATGAAAGCTCAGATTATGCTTCTATTAAAACTTACATTGCATGACAGATTTGTCAGGGTTAATTTATGATTCAGACATGTTTCTAATTCAGTAGCAACAAATCATCTCCATATGAATCTTCATGATTCAGTTTCTATCAGAGAAAAAGTCTCTTGACAAAGACGTTTTATCCACTATTTTGATTTGACTTATAAGAGAAAATTAACATAAAGCCTTCATTAAGAAAAAAAAGAGCTAATTGACAATAAAAGTGTTCTGATTTCCTACCTGAAATATAGGAGTCTTCCATCACATGTTTTTCATATTTTAATAAGCAATATATATTTTCATCTTTACACTGAGAATGAAGTAGGAGAAATGTTGGACAGAGAACTGTTATATAATTATCTATACTGACCCTGTATCTTCCTCCACTCCCATTCCCCATCCCATTGCCCAAGCTATGAGATGATGTCAATGAACTTGTAGTAAAATACCTCAGCCCCTCACCTGTGCAAGGACTCAGTAAACCCCTAGATTTTGCTGCAGAAAAGCCATGGAATTCCATAGAATGTATTGGTGGAAAATCTCTCTACCCAGCTAGGTTCTACCTCTCCACTAATGCTAAAGGAATTCTGGGAGATTGGCCAGTCAAAGTGAGCAGGACACTGCTCCAGATCACTCCCTTTCCCTTACAGCAAGGACCCTCCTGGGAAGTCTGTGTTTCTTTAATAGTGGGTCTCATCACCAGTAGAGCTAAAGGATCCACCTTTAGGTAATTTTTAAAGGTTTTTAACCTATTTTATAGGTTAATTTTTACGCGAAAAGACTTTTGGTAGAGCTGCACTGTAGGGACATTATTAGAACTAGAACAACATGGGAAAATTTTATTCTGTGTCCTCCTAGTCTCTTTTATTGTGTTTTGATCTGAGTTGCATATTCTTTTTCCCACTTCTGATATGGGGAATTGGGAAACCCCTTCAGTGGTGTCTCCATTGTCATAATGGCTGGTTTGGCTCTCTGTATTTTGATCTGTGTTGTATACTCTTCCTTCCCCCCCCCTTCTGAGATGGGGAATTGGGGAGCCATTGCTGTGCATTTCGGGGTCCTGAATTAACTAAGACTCACAATTTGTGACTGTTTCTTCTTTACTTAGCTCCACTACTTCCACTGAAACATTCTATCTTGTTGCTTCTCCAAAGAACTTAACCTGTGAAAATTTTGTAGTCACCTGTGAACTTTATGTAGTAACTTGTGAACTTTTTTGTGGTAACTTATAAACCATTTGCTACCTAAGAAACACTGGAATTGCTCATGATTATATCTAGGATTAAATAAAATCTTGTGTGCTTGAAATTTAGTCCTTACCCAACTTATACAACTCTGATTAATTGGTAGGTGTCTTTCCTTCTCAAAAAGGACCAAAATGTTGATGTCAGGGTACTATGTGTCCCACTATGGCTGATCAGATACCATCCTATATACAACTCTACCATCCAGTCAAACTGTCATTCTTACAGTTCCTCATCCAAAGTACTCCATTTTCTGCCTCTATATCTTTGTACTGGTTGGTCTCTATGCCTAGAATACTCTTTCTTCTAATCTCTACCTCTTATAATCTTTGGTCTCCTTCAAGATTTATCTTGTGATGCCTTCTACAAGAAGTAATCACTGAATCTGCCCATATTTTCTTCTCAAATTCACATTGCATATATTTTGCCAATTTATATATTTGTATGTACATGATTTCCCTAATAAATGAGCTTACTGAGGGCAGAAATTATCTCACTTCTTATATGCATCCTCAGAACTTAAGTCTGCCATAGTCTGGCAAGATATAGGCTGTTAATCATTTTTTATTGTTTCACTGAAGTTAAGTGACTTGCCCAAGGTTATATAGACAATAAGAGGTAAAAACAGGATTTTAACACAAATAATGGTATTCTTTTGGATGTACCCAACCCAATCCATGAGATTTAGTGACTGTTAAGAGTACAATTTATTGGGAATTAGTAGCATGTTAATCTACCGGTCATCACAATTAGCCCTCAGAGCACTAGACTCAGAGTTCAGTTCTAGCCTCAGGCACTTCCTAGCTGTGTGAACTTGGGTAAGTTACATTAGCTCTATTTGACTGGTTTCTTCAATTGTAAAATGAGAATAATATTAGCACTTCCCTCCCAGAATTACTGGGAGGAACAAATGAGATAATTTTTGTAAAATAGTTAACATTGAGCTTTTCCTGTAGTAGGTACTCTATAAATTGCTGTTGTGGTTATTATTATTATTATTATTATTATTATTATTATTATTATATAGTCAGAACAATTTCAATGAAACATGCTTTCATAAACCTAGTGGTAGTTACTCTCACTAATAAACACATCATTAGTCCTTGGGAAAGATGGGCACAAACTTAAGAATACAATGGTAATAAGACATATACATGTAGAGAAGATGTGATCACAACAAAATATTCCTCTAACACTGAGAGTTTACTCTTATAAAGTCCTGCTCTGAGCACAATATCCACTGAGCACGTTGCTCAACCAGTCAGTCTCCTATACTTTGTCCTCTCTAGAGTTCAATTTTCAATTGTCAAATCTCGAGGTCTCCGGGCTATAACAGGTTCTTTCCTCTTCTGCCAAGGGTCATGCTCCTTAAAGTTGTGTTTGTCTTCAGTATGTGTCCTTGCTTGCTCAACTGTACATTGAATCCTTTAAAATAGACTCTCTTAATTGCTGGAAGGGATTTCTCCTAGGTGAGCAGCTTTGCTGATAGACAGTAAATGGTGGTGGGGGGGGGTTGGGATTGGAAGGGGTAAAAAAGGTAGAGGAAGAGTAGCAAAAGACCCACAAATCTTTAAATTCTTTCTTCAACAACTTTAAAAATTTTAAACTCTGTAATTGCTGCCTTGTTCTCTGTGAATGTCATAGGAGGAAAGAGTAACACCCTCATATGGATGTTTTTCCAGTGAAGTTATTCTTGTCCAGGTATTAAAAAATGAATGTACAGCAATCATTTTTTTTTTTTTAGTTTCTAGGGCTTAGATAGCTAAAACCTTGAGAACGGTTACCAAAATCTTTAGCCAGGTCTAGGCACCCATTCTTACTCAATAAGAGGATGCTCACACACTTTGTATACTAATCACTAGGCTTTAGCACTTTATTACTAATCATCAATATCTCTTCATCTGAGATTTTGCCAACTGAGGTAGGGATAACTGAAAAAGAAATTAAAGCCCATAAACAAATGTTAAATGATGTATGCACACAAATTTAATCAACTCCTCACTTTTATTTCAATTAAAATGAAAAATAAGCACTCAAAACTGAAACTAGGGCAAACATCACCATATACCGATTGAGAAATGAAGCATATTTTATTTTCTGGACAGAAACTTGCCTAGTAGGAGGGGAAAATTATCTTCTTTATTTAGAAAACCCTCAGATTCATCCCAAAGACAATGTTATACCATAGGACTATAAAGATCCAAAAAGGGGGCAAACTTTAGACTTGATATCAGAAACTATTTACCAGCCTCACTTAATTTCTCTATTCCTCAGTTTAATTTGGGGATCTTGAAAACAACTATCTATTTCACACAGATATTTGAGGATGGTATTTAAGGGATAGAGATTGACAGGTGGGGAGAAAAGGGGGGGGGGGAGTGGATTACATGAAATGCAGACAGTTCCCCCACCCTTTCATATTTTTTTTTGGTAAGATGGCTACATTTCGGAAGGCATTTCCAATCATTGTTATTATAAATGATGATTAAATTCCACAACTGCTCACAAAGGCCTATTTAATCTCTTACAATATGATACTATTAGCCTGATTCCTGAGTAATGGAACAGAAGAAAATGAGAATAGGAAAAAAAAATGCCCTAGCCCAGAATTCTTCATACTTTTTGGTAGCATGAAGCCTTTTAGCATGCTAATGAAATCTATGGAGTTCACAGAATAATGTTTTTAAATGCATAAAATAAAATAATTAAGATTACAAAGGAAATCAATTATATTGAAATATAAATTGTATATCTATTTTTATATTTGAAGTCACTGTTGCCTTAGTCACTCAGGTAATATCAGGTGCCTTTTATGGACCCAACACTGTGCTGATCACAGGTGATACACAAAGAGGCAAAATACTATGGTTGTTCTCTGATCTCAAGGAGCTTACAGTCTAATGGGGGAGACAAGCAAACAACTGTGTACAAAGTTAAAAATAGGAAAAAATTGGAAATCATTTTAAAACTAGAAGGCACTAGAATTAAGAGTTGGGGAAAACTTCTTATAGAAGGAGGGGTTCTAGATGAGACTTCAAGTTAGTCAGGATAGCCTGGAAGAAGAGATGAGGATGGAGAATATTCTAGGCATAGGAGACAGTCAGAGAAAAATTAGAGTCTTGTTCATGGAAGAGCCAGGAGGCCAGGTATCAGTGGATAGGTAGGAGGGCACTAGGCTACTTACAAAGAGATTTGAATGTCCAACAGCATGGTTTGTTGGAGTTTTGTGATTTTTTTTTTGGTCATGATTGGAGGAGAGATTTGAGGAAGGCAGAACCACCAGTAGGCAGGATGTGACAAGGTTCTGAACCAAAGTGGTAGCAATGCCATAGAAGAGAAGGGAGTATCTTGGAGAACGTTGCAAAGGTAAAATTGACAGACCTTGGCAACAGCTTGGATATGGAGGGTGAGAGATAATGAGGAATTCAAGATGACTCCTGGGTTGGGGATCTGAGAGAGTAGGAGGATGGGGTCATCCTTCAAAGTAACAGGAAAGGTAGGAGCAAGTGTTGGGGTTTAAGGGAAAAAATGAGTTCTGTTTTGGACATAGTGAGTTTAAAATGTCAACTGGACCTGGAGGTCAAGTTGTCTGAAAAAGAGCTGGAGATGTCAGATTGAAGGTCACAAGAGAGGTGAGGGTATGATAGGTGGATTTGAGATTCATCAGCGTTGAAATGGTAATTAAATCCCTGAGAGCTAATGAGATCATCAAAACAAAATCATATAGAGGGAGAAAAGAACCCTATGGGCTCTCCAGGATTAGAAGGCATGATGATGAGGAGGCTACAGCCAAGGAAACAGAGCAGGAGCAGTCAGATAAATAGGAAGAGAACCAGGAGAGAGAGGTGTTCTGAGGAAAAATCAAAGAGGAAAGGATTATCGATGGTATCAAAGGCTATGGAGAGTCTGAGAAGAATCGGGATGTTTTCCCAGTAAGCAAAAAAAAAAGTAGTAAAAATTAATGTACTACCTTATTAAGATGCTACTTATTTAGCCAAAATCAAGAAACATCAAGAGACTTTCATTCAAGAGCCCAGAGCACATTCCTTGAAACTGAGAAACTTAAAATACTAGCTGGTCTTTTAGTAAATCATCAGCTTCTGCAATTCAGTTTCCCTGTCTGTAAAATGGAAATTACATTCGTATTGCCTACCTGAAAACTATTTTTTAAGAAAAACACTTTTATAAACTGTACAGGTCTGGCACCAAGTGAAAAACTTCAAGTCTGCATTTAAAACAACCAAGAATTATGCTTTAATAAAAAAAAAAGAAAAAAGCAGTATAAAGTTAAATTATAAAGGAAAGTTAAAGTATTAACCTAATTTATACAATGACTCAACTATGTAAACAAAAAGAACAACCCCCCCCCCCCCCCAAACTGAGTACTAATCTTGGCTGCCTAGACAAAATGTGAAATCCTCCTCCTCCTCAGTAGAACTGAGGGAGGAAATTGGGTTAAATTACTGAAGACACTCCCTGGTGCAATCCATTTTGGGTTAGTTTTCTTAATTGTTTTCTTTGTTATAAGGAAGAATGAAATCTGATTCCTTGTAATCTCTGACTTTATCTATACAAAATAAATGGAATCTCTTGGTCACATGATAATCTTTCAACTATACAGCTCCACTGAAAAGTTTTGAAATTTTCCAAAAATTCAGCAAAGAATATTTTGGAGCTTCCTACTGGATCCTCCAATGCCCCTTCTCCTTAAAATCATAGGATCAGAAAACCAGAGTTCAAAGATATTTCAGAGATTTTTTAGCTTAATCTCATTTTGCAAATGAGAGAATTGAGAACCAAGTTAGTAAGTGAGTTGACCATAGTCACAAGAGCAGAAATTATTTAGCACAAGATTTGATCCCAGGTCCCAGAGCACTAGTGCTGAAGTCAGGAGGACCTGAGTTCAAATTCAACCTTAAACACTTACTAGCTGTGTGACCTGTGATAAGTCACTTAACCCTGTTTGTCTCATTTTTCTCTTCTAAAAATAAGCTGGAGAAAGAACTGGAAACCTGTTGCCAAGAAAAACCTCAAAAGGGGTCACAAAGAGTCAGTGGCCACTGAAAAACAACACTTACATAGTGATTATAAGATTTATTAGGTACTTTACATGCATAATCATTTGATCCTCCCAACAGAGCTACCGGAGTGGAACAATCACTGGGGATTTAATCTCATTTTAAAGGTAAGTCATTTTTCATTTTTGTAGTCCAGCACCTAACACAGGGTCTTACAAAATCACTATTATTTATTTATTTATTTATTCATTCATTCTTCATTCATTTATTTATTTTAGGTTTTTGCAAGGCAAATTGGGTTAAGTGGCTTGCCCAAGGCCACACAGCTAGGTAGGTAATTATTAAGTGTCTGAGACCGGATTTGAACCCAGGTACTCCTGACTCCAAGGCCCGTGCTTTATCCACTACGCCACCTAGCCACCCCAAAATCACTATTATTTATTAAGCATTTTTGAACCCCATAACATTTTTCCATCAATAAGCTACAATATTTTAAAAAGTTTGCAAAACTATATCAAATAATACTGCTAGTGCCTGAAATATATTGCAATTTTATACACATTAAAATTCAAAATTATTTTTGTTAGTACTGAAGGTAGTGTAATTCCTTCCACTGAAGGAATTCTGAGGAAACAAATCAGGTGCTAGAGTTTCACCAAATTTTTTTTGCATTGTACTCTCCACCTCTAGGAATAGGTCAAAATGAAAAATAATTTTTAAAATTACTTCATTACTAGTCTTATGTATTTAACACATCAAACTGAGCGCTTTAAGAGTTATTTTCTTAATTCTGAATGAGAAAGCCATTGTGGCAGCTAGCTCCACTTTCAGTATCTAACTTTATTGCTCTAAGAGTTACTATCTCACTTGTCGATATATTCATTTTAACTGGCTTTCAAATCTCCCAAATAACTGCAACTAAATTACACTGGAAAAGAAAAAAAATTCCTTATTCCGACTGAATCATTACTGCTTTAAAAAATTAAAAAAAAACAGTGACTTGAATGGTTTCAGCAAAAACTGAATAGAACCCATTTCCAAGAATCTAAGAACAATCTTCAAGATTCATTTTTATTGCATAAATGATTTTTTATAAAGTTTCTTTGAAATGGAGATCATTGTGGTTGCTGCCTCCCCCTTTATGATAATTATTCTCATTTTTCTTTTCTGCTTCTAGTAAGTACTAGAATGCCATTGTAAAGTGAATTCTCTTGTGCCGAGTACACAAATTCAATTAGATTTATTAGGTTAGCAAGACTCCAGATACTTTAATCAATGGCTTCAGATGTGTTATTCTACAATTAACCTATTTTTACACATAGCTTGTTCTTTTCCCTGATGGCAAGAATTGTTCTTTATATTTCTGAGTGGGAAAAATCTGTTCCCCTGCCCCTGTTTTCATTGATCTCTATTACAAACAGCATATACATTTAATATGGCAAATAGTTCTGCCACCAAATTCCTTGGCACAGTCAAACAGTTCAACATGCATAGCTGTGTGATTGTATCAGTGAAAATGTCATTCAGAGGACTTTTGTTGTTGCACCCTAAGGACCATGAGATTTTTCTGTCTTGCAACTGAAATCTTCCAGAAATTATTTCTCTCATTAGTATGTGATCTCCTTCAGAGCAGAGACTGTTTTGCTTTTCTATATTATGGATGTCCAATGCTTAGCACCCTGTTTGTGCAAGGTAAGCACTTAATTAATCTTTTCCATTCATTTTTTCATCCAATTTGATGACCTGATTCCACATATCCCATAGAAAATAATTCACTCAGTTGTCTGAGTCCAGACTGAAATTCTCCATATTTCAGCTTATTCCTTCACTGTTGATATGTGATCCAGAATCTGACAACCATGGACTAACATGGATTTTGTTGAGTCTCTACTACACCTCCTCTTTGGTTCATTATGCCATGACCCAGAATTTACTCAGGGAAATCCGTAAATATAGCCAGAAGTAGGTTTCCATACAGAGATAACCCCCACCCTCCCCCCAAAAATATCCAAGTCAATAGTCTTAGGAGAGGTGCAGAGCAAAAATTAAGCATGTACTTCCTCATAAGATCCAAATATACTTTGTATATATTTTGTGTCCATTTATATGATATCTGCTATTTCTCCCAATAGAATTTACAAGCTATTTCAAAGTAGGTATCTCTGAAACTATAATATTTCCTCATAGTGGCTGATCTCCCAGGTTGTGTCTGTTCAACAGGGACAACTAGATGGTGAAATGGAAAGTCAGAAAGACTGGAGTTCAAATCTAGCTCAAGATACCAGCTGTGTGAGCTGGGCAAGTCACTTAAATGTTTGCCTCACTTTCCTCATATGTCAAATGGGGCTAATAATAGTAACACTTACCTCCCAGGGTTGTTGTGCAAATCAAATGAAATAATTGTTATGATGTCCTTAATAATAGTGCCTAGTATATAATAAATATTACATAAATATTAGCTGTTATAATTATGATTATTTTTTTATTATTTTTTTAGATTTTTTCAAGGCAATGGGGTTAAGTGGCTTGCCCAAGGCCACACAGCTAGGTGATTATTAAGTGTCTGAAGTCAGATTTGAACCCAGGTACTCTTGACTCCAAAGCCGGTACTCTATCTACTGCACCACCTAGCCGCCCCAATTATTATTATTTTAATTGCTATTACTACCACTACCACTACCACAACTAATACTACTACAACTGCTGCTGCTGCTGTTATTACTGCTACTACTACTACTACTACTACTACTACCACTACTACTACTACTAATACCACTACTACTGCTACTACTACTCTTACAACTACTATCACTACAACTACTAATACATCTGCTATCACTACCACTACAACTACTACTACCACCGCTACTATTACTGCTACTACTGCTACTACTACCACTACTACCACTACTACTACCACCACTACACCACCATCACCACCACTACTACTACTACTGCTGCTGCTGCTGCTACTGCTACTATTACCATTACTATTGTTATTGTTACTACTATTCTAAGAACACTGGTTAAGTTTTAGATTTCCTTGCATTTTTAAATTGAATGCTAAATGATCAGGATCCTGTCTGATATCACAGAAGACTAAGCATTGCCTGTCCATTTCCACATCCTAAGTTTCTGACTCTGGTGGAGCTTTCTCCTGGAAATCTATTGCTCCTGCTGCTTTGGATACAGACCTTTAAATGCCATACAGGTGGTTTTCATTTAATTTCATGATCATTATTTGATCTAGTACAATTTTTAGGTTTTTTGCTACAGTTGCTGTGGGAGAGGTGGGCTGCCTACAGTCATTCAGGCTTAGCCACACATTGAACTTCACCCATCTTAGACACTGAATGAGAACCCTAAATTACCTACTCATAAATTGTAATGAAAGCATAAAGAAGGACTTCTTTCCTCCTGCAAGAATTGAGAAGAAATTGATTAATCAAACTTGAAGGAATTAGGAGTCACATAACCAGTGGCTTCCTAAAGTCATGCCTCCATTGTTGTTGAGATCTTTATAATCCTGTCTGACTTTCCATGACTCCATTTGGAATTTTCTCCAGTGACTTGCCATATCCTTCGGTAGCCTATTTGACATAGGAAGAAGCTGAGGCAAATAGAATTAAGTCACACAGGGTCACTTAGCTAGTATCTCAGGTTGGATTTGAACTCAGGTTTTCCTGACTCCAGGCTCAGGGTTCCATTTATTGCTTCACCTTGATACTCCAGTCATGATCTTTAAAAAGCAAGTTAATCAGCTATGTATTGAAGGGAAAGGAAGTTTTAAATCTGGCAGTCAGAGTTGAGATTCAGAGAGAAGTGGCAAAGGGTCCCCAGCTGAGTGACCTGTCCAGGAGTTACATATAACACCCAGTATGTGAACACCATAAGAAAATAAAGGAAATTGAGAGCATTCTCATAATGTTATTTATAATATGCCATCTCAGTGATGACCTTTACTTTGAGTTAATTGTGCCATCTGGCTGATTAGAGGGTAAACACTTGTGTGGTTTCATGAGTTACAGTTTTAGAAGTACAAACACACAAATACCCTGAAAGTGGAGCTAGTCATTACAAGTATTTAGTTTACAAGTTAAAGGAGGATTAGGGAAGAGGGGAGCCTTAAGGGGAGGAGGGGTTGTGATTCTAAGCAGGTGCTACAATTGTGAGTCCTTTGATGTGTTTAAAGCAGTTGATTCTATACTTTTTGATTATACACCCCTATCAAGAAAACATTTTTTATACATATACCCTCTATAGATTTATAAGTATGGCTATTTTTAAAAACATGTAATATATTAATACATATACACAATACATATATTAATACATATAAATTATGTATGTTATATGTATAATAATATTGCGTTTGAATAATTATACATAATTATACATAAACTGTATTATATATATATTAATATAAATAAGATGTTTTGAAAGCATTTAGCACATATCTGAGTATTGTGCTTAGTAAATAATAAAATGCTTATTTCTTTTCCTTCCCTCTATCTAGGTTTAATACTAAAGTAAAAATATCCTGAAACATGTAAAAATTGAAATTAAAAAAGAATGCAGTCATGAAAAACCCACTTCTATATTTGCCACATTGCAAAAGAATACAGACCTTCCCAAAATAAATAAAAATTAAAATTAAACATTTAAAATTTTTTAAAGGAAAAAAGATACAATAATGATAAAATAATATTTGATCATAAAGGACAACAGGTGATTTACTGAATAAGACAGTTACATGGTCAGGACTACACTTGAGAAAAATCACTTTGTTACTTTGAAGATTCATTGAAGTAGGGAGAAACAAGGATGAGAAACTGGGAGGATCTTTGGTTCTCTGTCCTGCTGAATTCCCCATTTTACTTAATTCACTAGATTTGAAGGATTTCAGGAAATTCATGAAGGGCAAAACCTAAAGCACTGTGGACCCAAGCCTTGTTCACTTTGTGGCACTTTCTAAACGTCCATCTATAAAAAGGGAGTGGATGCTATGGGTTTCTTTTTAATATCATAAATTATTTTTAAAGTATCTCTTCTAAATACCTGAAAACCTCTAAAACTGAAACTTAAAAGCTGACTGTTTTATTTGGGTAATTTCATTCTATACCTTCATATATTATGTAGCTAATAAACAAATGGTTTCTTCTGCTACATACATTTTCAGGAATTTTCCTTCTGTTTTAGTAGCTAAATTTATTACTGGCTACTACTCAAGGTCAAAATTATTTTTCATTGGAAAAAGTCAGACTTGACTTTCTAAACTGCAAAAGGCAGTTTAGGAAACATGACTGGAGAATTTCACATTTTCTTCACTAATTTATTCCACATTAACACTGAGATCAAGAGAATATAGGACAAAAACTGAAGCATGCAAGATTTTGGTTAAAAAGTAGAAGAATATCTAGATACTGAGAATTACTGAATTGATATAGATCTGGAAGGAGTCTCAAATGTCTCAGTTAATCAAAGGCTTGATTTTACAGATGAAGCCCTGGGAGGTTAAATGTACAGAATTCATACAAGTAATAAGTGTTCAATTGGATGGAATTTGAACACAGATACAGTATTCTTTACACTATATATGGCTATTTCTAAGATAGAGGATTATCTCCTTTTCTTGAAAAATTCTGTAAGGAAACTAATTTTTCAGAGTAGAGAAATGACTCAATGGAAAAATCACCAGCAATGGAGTCAGGAGGACCTGAATTCAAATGTGACCTCAGATGCTGGATACTTATTAGCTAAATGACTATGAGCAAGTCACAACTCCATTGTCCCACCAAAAAAAAAAAAAGTTAAAAAAAAACTAATTTCTTCTCCTATAGTAGTGACAAGTGAACCCCACATGGTTTTCTAGATCATTTGTGAGTTTTTTATACCTTAATAAGAAGTCAGTTTTGTAAATATGCTATGCAAAACTGAGAAATGTATATTCTTTCCTATTCCCATTCAACAATAATCAGCAATTTATCATATTCATTAAATTTAATTCTCTCCAGGTCTTTATTTCACAAAGTCACAAAATCTTAGGTCCTATATTATTTCATTATCCACTGTATAATGTCTTAGGGCATAATTGTAGCCTGTCTACTTACCTCTTTTAACTATGTCTAATTTTAATGTTTCTTTGTCTGAGATAGAATTGCCACCCAAGTTTTTCTGCATTAGCATATGGTATAATAAACTGTTCCAATCTTTTAATTTAACTGTGTGAATCTTTATGTTTCAACTGCTTTTCTTATAAACAACATATTATTATATTCTGCTTTCTAATTCATGCTGTTATACTCCTACATTTTATGGTTCAATTCATCCCATTCATATTCAAGGTTGTGATTAATTATGTATTCCTTCTATCATATCTTAGTCATTTTTTTCTTTTTCTACTTTTCTTTTTAGGAAGGTAAAGGAAAGGCAATCAAAACTAGAAATCTATACTTGAATTTCTCTAATCCCACTCCCTTTCTTCATGCAGTAAAACAACTGAGATTATTGTCTTTTTTTTTTTAGGTTTTTACAAGGCAAATGGGGTTAAGTGGCTTGGCCAAGGCCACACAGCTAGGTAATTATTAAGTGTCTGAGGCCGGGTTTGAACCCAGGTACGCCTGACTCCAAGGCCGGTGCTCTATCCACTGTGCCATCTAGCCACCCCAAGATTACTATCTGTTAATTTTCTCCTTATAATCTCCCCTCCATATATGATTTTTTCTACTGTTTGTTCGTGTGTGTGTGTGTGTGAGTGTGCTTGTTTGTTTTCAAACTTGACAAATAAATGTCAAGTTTATTAGATGTCCTTCAAAGTTTGTAAGCTCTTCTGCTATCACCCAATTATGAGAAAAAAATAATTTCCTCCCTCCTTCCCTATTTCTTCAGTAATACATTCCTTTTCTCTACTCTTAAAAAAATAAATACAGTAAAACCATATTCAAGTCTAAACTTTTAAAAAGAAAATCTATGGTTTCCTTTCTTTACTTTTTTCTTTTTCTTTTTTTACTTTTATTTTATTGTCTTTACTTCCGTGAAACATGAAGAAAGTAGGATTTTAAAAGGTACTGGTCTCTTCACCTCCATTTGGCTTCAAACACAGTCCTGATGGTATTGACCTAAAGTCAGAAAGCCTCCTCTTCTTGACTTCAAACCTGGGTCAAATAGAGGTCATATAACTGAGCAAGTCACCTAACCCTTTTTGCCTCAGTTTCTTCATTTGTAAAATGAGAGGGAGAAGGGAATGGCACACCATTCCAGTTTCTCTGCCAAGAAATGTCAGGAAAAGTCAGATGCAGCTGAAAAACAACTAAACAAAAAAGGGCTGTTCAATTTATTTTTTTTAACTTTCTGTAATTCTTCTGATGCCTTTGCTTACATTTCAAAGGTTCCACCTAGCCCTGGTTTTTTTCTTCAGGAATGTTTGACAGTAACTATACCTACAGTCTTGGCTCCTCTGTCAGTCTAAAATTCCGGTCTTCAGTCCTAACTTCCTTGATCATCTTGTGGAATCCAGGAGGCCCATGTAGTAAAGACTGGACATAGTCTGCATAGCCAGAAAATTTAGATTAGTTGGGTCCCCAAGTCACTTAGTCACCTTGTTGGAAGCCCAAATTATCCAACTCCATTTCTTCCAAGTGCTGATACATGAATGTGGGAAAAGTGCAGGAAAGCATCCTGTTGAAACATTAAGTCAAGGAGTGAGGTGAGGAGTCAACAACTATACTCAAAATTTGAGGCAACATCATAGTTGGAAAGGTTTCTCACCTAGGAGATCTTTCATTTATTTTCTCTAGTGTAGCTTCAATCCACTTCCCTCTCGGCACCTCCCTGAGTTTTTCACAGCTTCTCACCTGAGAGACATTAGCAGATTTCTTTTCTAACTCGAGAGGGGCGAGATTCCTTTTTTTCAAATTGCTAAATGTGTGGACTCAGATGTCCAAGGTGTCAGACACATTTTTTTGTATGGCTGATAATTTTTCTGAAAAATAAACATTAAACCTTGGGGGGTGGAAGAGGAGAAAGGCTGCTTTACAATTCTCATCTATTACAGTTCGTGTATTTTGGTTCTAGATTATGAACAATTTATACAATAAATTTTTCTTAATTATATGTTTTTGCAAGGCAAATGGGGTTAAGTGGCTTGCCCAGGGCCACCCAGCTAGGTAATTATTAAGTGTCTTAGACTGGATTTGAACCCAGGTACTCCTGACTCCAGGACCGGTACTTTATCCACTGCGCCACCTAGCTGCTCCAATTTTCTTAATTATAAAGCCTTTATGATTCTTTACAGGGGTTGAAACATAGCTTTCTATGGTTTTGATTACTTTGAATATACTTGTTTGGATGTTATTTGGCCCATTAGATTGTAAACTCCTTGAGGGGAAGGGCTAGTTTTTGCCCCTTTGGGTATTCGCCAATGTTTAACAGGATGCTTCTCACATGGTGGGGTGCTTTATAAATGTTTGGCTGATTGAAATCAAACTTTTTATTTGGCTAGTTTTCAGAAAGTTCAATGATTTTTTAAAATTGTATTTATTTAAGGCAATAGGATTAAGTGACTTGCCCAAGGTCACACAGCTAGGCAATTATTAAGTGTCTGAATCTGGATTTGAACTCGGGTCCTCCGGAATCCAAAGCCAGTGTTCTATCCAAGTTCAATGATTTTTAAATTGTATTTCCTATAGCTCTTGTCCTCTATATTTTGTATATTAGCTATTTTACATTTTTACATTTCCTATATTTTATTCTTTTATCTCAATTCTACTATTTCTTGCTGTTTCTTAGAGTCAATTTTAATTCATTCCATTCTATTTTCTAAGGAGTCCACTGCTGTTGCTACTGTTGTTCTGACTCTTTGTGTTCTCATTTTGGGGGTTTCTTGTCAAAAATCCTGGAGTAATTACTATTTCATTCTTTGACTCATTTTACAGATGAAGAAATTGAGGTAAACAGGGCTGAGTGACTTGCTCAGTCACATAGTAAATATCTGAGGCCAGATTTGAACTCAGACAGATAAGTCTTATTGATATTGGTATTGGCTTGGTATTCTATCTACTGTGTCAACAAACTGCCTCAGGTTACATATTCCAACTTCTGTTTTAAACTATTATCTTCCTTTCAATTTTTTTCCTTTAAAGATACTAATTTTTCTTTCTATTTTTAATCTATTAATTTTTTCCAATCCATTCTTGGAGACCTTATGGCCCAGTCATTTTTAATTTAATTTTTTCCTTAAGGATCTATTTTCATTTATTGTTAGAATATTTGTTCTCTTCTTCTAGGTTTACCACTTAGGAACTTCTCTTATTCCAAAAGTATTTTATCATTACATTTGAAGTTTTCTTCTCTTTGCCCATGTGCCTAGCCTCAGTTGCTTGATTGGGACTTTGCTCCAGGGCCATATTCTACCTCTGGATGAGGGAGATGGGTCCTCCAGGTCTAGTTCTGATATCCAGATATCATTGCTGAAGCTGCTTTCACCCTGAAAAAGAAACTGATTTACTCTTCCTGGTCCCTTTTCCAGCTCTGATGTGAGAAACAGGATTAAGACTAGACCCTCCCCTCTTGTCTGTCTTCTGCCTTCATCTCCTAATCCATATGACTATTCCAGTGAAGTTGCCTTTTATTTTTCTCTTGGCTCCTCCATTTATATTTAAAAGATCCTTCTTAGATCAGGTTTTTTTTTTCAGAAATATTTGGAATTCTTTTATTTTATTGAATGTCTATTCCCCTTTTAGGATGATATTCAATTTGACAGGGAAAGTTATTCGGTTTTTTTTTTAGGTTTTTGCAAGGCAAATGGAGTTAAGTGGCTTGCTCAAGGCCACACAGCTAGGTAATTATTAACTGTCTGAGGCCAGATTTGAACCCAGGTACTCCTGACTCCAAGGCTGGTGCTTTATCCACTTTGCCACCTAGCCACCCCAAAAGTTATTCTTGATTGTAGAGCTTTGTCTTTTGGAAGAGGTCATTTCATGTTCTCTGTTCTTTTAATGTGATACCTGATAAATCCTGTGCTACCCTGATTCTATTCCTAAATATTTTAATCTTTCCTTCTTCATACTTTTGTTATATTTTCATCTGGAAGTTCTGGGTAACATTCCTAGGAGGTTTTTATTTTGAAATTTCTTTTAGCAGGTCAACAATGGATTTTTTTTCAATATTCAGATTACCCTCTGAACAATTTTCTTTGATGATTTCTTTAACATCAAGGTCCTTCTTTTGGTCTTGGATTTGGGGTAATATTATCATTCTTTTCTGTCCTTGATCTATTTCCCAGATAAGTTGCTTCTGATATGAGATGTCTAACTTTTTTCTATTATCTCATTCTTTTGATTTTAAGAACTCTTACTATCAACAGTGTCAAAAGAAATAAAGTAGAAAGTAAGAGAATCCAAAAATACTAAAAATCAAATTTTAGTGATTAAAAAAATAGAAAAGTTGATTGTTTGTAATGCGCACTAGTCCTGGAAACAATTAAAATAGTAGCATAGCATCAAATTAACTCAAGGATTTCCAGCTTCCAAGTTAGGAACTTCTTATTTAACAAAAGTTTCAGGAAAAATCAGAAAGCCATTCATCAGAAATTAGGTTTAGACCAAAAACTAATAGCCTATATCACAATAAGCTTCAATTATATATACAATCTAAATGGTAGAGCAAATAAAAAACAAATTAGAGATAGATACTTTTGACAACTATGGATAAGCAAGGGGAATAGAGTAGGGGAAGGTCTTTCCAAGCAAAGCATAGATGTGATCATAAAAGATGAAATAGAGAAATCTGATTACATAAAATTGAAAAGGGTTTGCACTAACAAAATCAATGTATGAAGAATTAAAAAGGAAAGTGTTTCCTAGGAAGGGTGAGGAGTGAGATAGGATGGGAAACCTTTGTGGCAAATTTTCATATATATATATATATATATATATATATATATATATATATATATCAAATGTTTAAGAAGTTCTGGCAATATAAATATTTAAGAACAAATGCCATTCCCCCTGCCCCAAAGAAAATAGTCAAAGAATATGAAGAGATAATCTTTATAAATTAATATCTTTTTCAATTACATGTAAAACTGATTTTAAAATTTTTTGACAATTTTGAGTTCCAAATTCTCTCCTACTCTCCCTAGTCTTCTTATTGAGAAGTCAAATTTGATAAATTTCATACATTTATAGTCATGCAAAACATATATCCATATTAGTTGTATTATGAAAGAAAACTGACAAAAAAAACTCAAGAAAAATAATAAATAAAAAACAGAATTCTTTGATCTGCATCTAGATACCATCAATTCTTTCCCTTATTTTCCTATCCTTTTTTTTAATTGAAGAAATGTAACTATCAACACACACACATGAAGAAATGTAACTATCAATACACACATGAAAAAGTTCCAAATCACTAATAACAAGTGAAATACAAACTAAAGTAAGCTGAGATTCTCTCACACGCTCATAAGACTGGCAAAATTGAGAAGATAAAATTACCAAATGTCCTGGTGGTAGGATTATGAATTGGTCCAACTATTCTGGGAAGCGATATAAAGCTAAAAACCTTCCAACTAGAATGGAAAACAAATTAGCTTGCCACCATTTGGGAAAGAGCTTAACAAATTATGTCATATGAACATAAAAGAATGTTGTACTATAAGAAATGATAAGAGATGATTTCAGAAAAACCTGGGAAGATGCATATGAAGTGAATCAGAGTGAAATAATATAAGAGACAAACATTTTCAGACATGTCTAATGACTGAATTTCATTTGACTATACATACTTATCAGATATTAAAGCTCCTACTTAGGTACCCCAAAATTTGTTTAGGTAGGGGAGAGAGAGTGAGTAGATAGCATTGCTATTTTTAAAGAAAGAAGAGTTATCAATGAAACATTTTTTAAAAACAGGAAATTCAGAATGGGATTTAGATAAGCTGGGCAGTTCCATTACTGCCAACTAATACCTCCATTTTTCTTTTGGGGGGGGGAGAGGTGTTGCAAGGCAATGGGGCTAAGTGACTTTGCCCAAGTCACACATCTAGGTAATTATTAAGTGTCTGAGACCAGATTTGAACTCAGGTACTCCTGACTCCAGGGCTGGTGTTCTATACACTGCACCACCTAGCTGCCCCTTAATAGAGTCTTTCTAAAAGGAAAAAGAAAACTAAGTTGCAAAAGTTCAGCTTTATATTTCTCCCTCTTTAAAATTATATTTACTTAACAAACATGCAAGTTATAGTATCTCACTTGAATAAGAGAACTTTGAAGAAAAGGATTATTGGGTTTTTGTATGTTTGGGTTTTTCTAATCTTCATTCCAGAGCAGAGAGTCTTTTATTTAATTTTTAAATAAAAGATTTTATTTATTTTGAGTTTTACAATTTTCCCCCCAATCTCACTTCCCTTCCCCCACCCCACACCCACAGAAAGTAATTTGTCAGTCTTTACATTGTTTCTGTGTTGTACATCGATCCAAATTGAGTGTGATAAGAGAGAAATCATATCCTTAAAGAAGAAACATAAAGTATAAGAGATAACAAGATCAGACAATAAGATAGCAGGGTTTTTTTTCTAAATTAAAGTGAATAGTCCTTGAACTTTGTTCAAATTCCATGGCTCTTTATCTGGATACAGATGGTATTCTTCATTGCAGACAGCCCCAAATTGTTCCTGATTGTTGCACTGATGGAATGAGCAAGTCCATCAAGGTTGAACATCACCCCCATGTTAGGGTGTACAGTGTTTTTCTGGTTCTGCTCATCTCACTCAGCATCAGTTCATGCAAATCCCTCCAGGCTTCCCTGAATTTCCATCCCTCCTGGTTTCTAATAGAACAATAGTGTTCCATGATATATGTATACCACAGTTTGCTAAGCCATTCCCCAATTGAAGGGCATTTACTTGATTTCCAGTTCTTTACCACCACAAACAGGGCTGCTGTGGATATTTTGGTACAAGTGATGTTTTTACCCTTTTTCATTACCTCTTCAGGGTATAGACCCAGTAGTGGTATTGCTGTATCAAAGGGTATGCACATTTTTGTTTCCCTTTGTGCATAGTTCCAAATTTCTTTCCAGAAGGGTTGGATGAGTTCACAGCTCCACCACCAGTGTAACAGTGTCCCAGATTTCCCACAACCCTTCCAACAATGATTGGAAGCTTTAATTTGCATTTCTCTAATAAGTAATGATTTAGAGCAATTTTTCATATGACTATGGATTGCATAGCAGAGAGCCTTGAACCCAATAAGCAGATGCTAAAAAAATTTTGTTTGAACTGAATTTGTCATATATTTAAAGACAAACTTGCCTCCTTATTGCTATGCTTTTCAGATTTTTACTTGTAGTATAAACATGCTTCTAGGTGTCCAAGTTTCCTATTTTTAAATTATGCCCCTTTTTACTCTTTATATCTAGTAAATTTCCATGTGTTACTGTTTTTTTTCCTTTGGGAATTTATCTGGGGCAGCTGGGTGGTGCAGTAGATGGAGAATCAACTGGATTATCAGGAGGACTGAATTCAAATCCAGCCTCAGACACTTGACTTATTAGCTGTGTGACCTTGGGCAACTCACTTAACCCCATTGCCCCCTAAAAAGAAATCTGTCTTATTCTAGTCCCTCCTATCAATTTTATTCTAAATGTTCTTTTTAAAAATAATTATGAATTTAGCAAACAATTTTTAGTTAACAAAGAAGGAAAAAGATACTACTAACCCTTTGGAGTGATCCTCTGATACCAAATGACTAGTAGTATCTGTTAACTGAAACATTAATGTTTGCTATTTCCTTAAACTATATACTTGCTAAATAAATATAAATTTTAAAGTGGGACAAAGAGCTAAGGGAGTAAAAGGAGAAGGCTGGATCAGGAAAGACAATGTTAAACTGAGACTTCAGTGGACCAGTCGAGGCTAAAGATAAAGTTTTGGGAGCTCTCCCCATTTTAAAAAATAATAAATGAAAAGGTAATGATTGAAATCAGATGTTTTTATTTTTATACATTTCTCTTAATTCTCTGAAAGATATACTTTAAAAAATGAGAAAATGAAAAACTTGCTTGAGAAATAATTTCATTTGATAATAAAAATAACATGTTTTCAAGAAACTTAAAGATCATGTAAGCAGTAACATATTTAAGAACTAAATATGAGTTTTCTGAAGAAAGAGAATCTACAATGAGAAAAACAAAAGGAAAAAAGGAGGAGACTGATTAAAAGATAAAAGGAAAAAGACTGAGTACAGAAAACATAAAAGAACAATCTAGGAGGTAGAAGCAAAGACTGGGAAGAATATCACAAATAATAAAGAAGGAGAAAGTTTTTTAAAAGAAGAGACTGTCAGCAATGTTAAGTGCAAAAGAAATACTGTAATGAGTCATGAATAATTTGTTTAAAGTTTGTTTAGTATGGTAACCTAGAAATATAGATGGTACTTCCAGTTTACCCACCTCACAAAAGAAATGACCCTTCATAATGGGCAAATTGGTCATAACTCACCCTTCTTTCTCAATGCTGGTACCTGTTCTCCTTTGAATCCTTATTGTTTCATATTCAGCATGTGCTTAGCAACATTATCTTATTCCTATCCCAGAGTCTCACCGTAGACTGATACTGATCAATAATATTGCCTTTTGTGATAACATAGCAATTTACAGGGAATAAGGAAGGTTAAATTGTCAAAAATATTTCTCTTTCCCAGGGTTAAATTTCTCACATTTAGGATTTTAAAAAATCATCATTTTATATCCCAATTTATTTTAGCGTTGTAAATGAGATAAAAAAGAGAATAAGATGGGGAAAGGTCACCAGATGTGCTAGAAAATAGGTCATAAGTATTGCTTGCCCTCTCCAAGGCAAAAGAATAGTATCTTTCAACAGTTGAAGATGTGTGTGTGTGTGTGTGTGTGTGTGTGTGTGTGTGTGTCTGTGTCTGTGTCTGTGTATCTGGGTGTCTGGGTGTCTGTCTGTGTGTCTGTGTGGATCAGAAGCTGAATAGGGTATGGGTCATGCAGACCTTTCTGTTTCTAATCACATCTGTGACTCAGCATTTGAGGATGGTAAATTCTGTCTGCTTTTGGCCATGTGGCTTCATTGACTTCTTAAACTGAAAGAGCCCATGACTCCCAGTATCTTTGAAAATAGAAATAACTTTTGGTTTGTTCTTCCTTAGATTCTCCCTGGGTGGCAGGCAGTACTCTGTCTCTAAGACTTCTTCTCTAAAGCTGCCCTCACCTAGACCATGAAGAGCTTGTACCTGGGATCCTGGTGACCTTGTTCTGCTCTGTGTTTCCTTTCCTGATTAACCAAATTTCATTGATTATGTGGACATGTCTAAACTTGGGGACAAATTCTGTCAGTCCAAGAGGTAAGGAGGTCCTAGATCCAAGTGATCCTGACCAGTAACCTGAGGCATCCCCAGGTACTCTATTCTTGGAGAAGAATACCAAGAATTGGGTGAGCTCAAATTCTAGCTTGAATACAGAGCCCAAGACCCCTGAACCTGCAGTAGTAATTCTTTAATATTAAATAACTACCTAGTTAGATCTTGTGTTATTATATCTTGCTCTGGTCCTCCTGATCAGCCCTATGCCTTCTTCTTTTTTTTTTTAGTTTTTTTTTTGTAAGGCAAATGGGGTTAAGTGGCTTGCCTAAGGCCACACAGCTAGGTAATTACTAAGTGTCTGAGACCAGATTTGAACCCAGGTACTCCTGACTCCAGGGCTGGTGCTTTGTCCACTGCGCCACCTAGCCACTCCAAGCCCTATGCCTTCTTTCACAATAAGGTTAAAATGAAGCAGTATAAAGGCATAATGGCAGGACATGAGATGGCAAGAGGGGAACCTGAAAGATGTGTACAGCCCTAAAGATTAAAAAAAGAGCATAATTTACAAATTGTGCCATCTATCACCAAAATTTACATCCTGGTCATATGTAATCAGCAGAAGCCATTTAGGCACTACAGTTAGGATTCTGATCATATGATAGGGAAATTCCAGGCCTCCATAGATCCATACCAGCAGAACATCAAAAAAGGGGCTTATAACTTTGAGATGGTGACTTTGAAGTTTTACTGATAACTTTGGGATTTGGATATGTTAATGAACCAACCCCAAAATGATAGAGATAAAAGTTGATCTATCTTTCCCCACTAAAACCTATAAAAATGAGAACTCAGACTCCTGCCCCCATCCCTGCCGCATCTTCCAACTCCAACAAGTCTTCATTACCTAGTGCTCCAACTGTAATTCATGATTTTGTAAGTGATACTTTCTGCCTAGCACCTTCTTCATCCTCTTCCTCAAACATTGCCTGCCTGCCTTCACCACCCCATCCCCTATCCCATGCTGCTGTCTGCCTCTGTAACTCTTTTGAAGTATGTCTCTGCCTTATCTTTTTGTCCTTGTACTCTCTATGTTTAATTAAAGTGTGATTGCCACCCTCCTTTCTGCTGCCAATTGTGGGTTTTCCTGGTGAGTGCCCAAAGAACCAGGCATGTCAATCCCCATTTCATAATTAAATTATCAATTCAGATTTAATATTATTTTATTCCAGTGATTGTCAGTCTGTATTGAACTGCATGAGAACAACTGCACTGTTGTCTAAGTTCAGAAAAATCTTTAGCCATTTAATGAAGAACATTCCTACTTCTTAAAACACAATTTGGTTCCAACAATGCTGTGATGATTTCTAAGGTAGGTACTAATTAAATGTTTATGCTAAAGCTTCAAAAGTCATTATAATTATATGGACTGGATAAGATGGTCACTAAGGTTTCTTCTAACTCTGAAATCACATCCTTACCTTGCCTTTCTCTTCTCTAGCTTCATGCTAGAAATTTTAATTTCTTTTTCATCATTATCATTTTATTTTACTTAATTATTCACTGTTTCTCTGATTTTCAAATTTGAAGATAAAGGTTAAAAAGATTCTGATTTCTGCTGTAGGGGCTAGAAGTTAGCCTATAGGTTGAAGACTATTTTCTTGTTTTGATAAATTTTTTTAAGACATGAAGGCACTTTTTATTGAATTAACCAAAAAAAGTAAATTTAAAAGAATATACAGAATTCTGGTATGTGTATATGGATGAATGGATGGATGAATGAACATGATGCCTCCCTCATTAAAATGTAAACTCCTTGAGGTTTGGGTTTTTTACATTAATCTTTGTATCTTTTATATTTAGCAATGAGCTGGGTACATAGGCATTTAATAAATGTTTGTTGATTGATTGACTGCTATCTCTTGCTTCAATAGGAAGTTCTAATTATATTGTAGATTCCATAGTGAATTCCCAATAGCAGTTTTTTCAATTTTCAATTCACCTCAAACTGTCAATCTCACTCCATTTCTCTTGACAGAAAACTTGGATGTCTCAATTTTCCTTTCTATAGCTAAAATATCGAAGGCCATCTAGACTCCAATGGAGTCTCTCAGCTCCATGTTTCTTAATTACCTTCCATAACCCTTATCATCTCTAGTATCTTCAATTCTAAAGGATTCTACTTTTGGGGGGGGGGGGGAGAAGAACATGTTACTGATCCTTCTGAGTTCCTCTCCACCCTCTTCAAAGAGAAGTGATCTGCTCTACTATAATGAATACTGACTTGGATTCAGAAGGGACCTGGCTCTCATACTTTCTAGTTATGAGACCATATAAAGTAACATATCTTTGGGAACCTCAGTTTTTTTGTCTGTAAAACAAGGTAATACTTGTAAACTTTTTGTAAACCATAAAATAAATTGCTACTCTGTTTTTCTCTTTCTCATTTTAAATTTCTCAAATGCTTAGCCAATACTTATTATCGCATCCTTAACTTGTCTTCCTTTCTCTTCTTTAGCTTCATGCCAGAAATTTTGATTTCTTTTTAATCATTATCATGTCATTTCACTTAATTATTCATCATTTCTATGGTTGGTACTTTGCTTTATTATGTAGGATTTCATTGTGGTCTCCATTTGGGATTTTTTTGGTTTGTAGTCCTTGAAGCAATTACCATTTATATTGTGTTATGAAAAATGATAAATTTAGTAATTCTGCCTTTTTATATTTGTTTGTAATATCTAATCTTTCCCCTAACATATGGTCAATTTTTATAAAAATTCTATGTGGTGCTGAGAAATACATATATTCTTAAGTAGTTCTATTTAGGATACATCATTTAGTTTTCATTTGGGTTTGTAGTTTCCCTTTTGCTAATCTTTCTGTTAGACTTATTCAAAACTAAGACAGACAATGAAATCTTTCACTTTTGCTGTCTGTGATCTTCCTGTAGTTTGTACCTTAGTCTTCCTAATTTGCAGAATTACATTTTCATTTTCCAGCACACTCTTGAAACTGTACTGTCCAGGTTGATCTCTTTATTGACAAATTCAATACTTTTTCTCAATCTCCATTTGACCTAATGCATATCAATTCTGCCACTAAAATAGATTTAAAAAGGTATAAAGCCGGGGTGGCTGGGTGATGCAAAGGGGTGGCTAGGTGGTGCAGTGAATAGAGTACCAGCCTTGAAGTCAGGAGTACTTGGGTTCAAATCCGGTCTCAGACACTTAATAATCACCTAGCCGTGTGGCCTTGGGCAAGCCACTTAACCCCATTGACTTGAAAAATCTAAAAAAAAACCAAACGTATAAAGTCAGTTCCACAGAGGTGAATTAATTGTTTTTAATACTGGGGCTGGGAGAGCAGCTAGGTGTTGCCCCAGAGGCAGGAGGACCTGAGTTCAGATCTGAACTCACTTATTAATTACCTAGTTATGTGATCTTGGGCAAGTCACTTAACCCCATTGCTTTGTTGTTGGGTTTTTTTTTTAGGTTTTTGCAAGGCAAATGGGGTTAAGTGGCTTGCCCAAGGCCACACGGCTAGGTGATTATTAAGTGTCTGAGACCAGATTTGAACACAGCTACTCCTGACTCCAAGACTGATGCTTTATCCACTACGTCACCTAGCTGCCCCTTCCCCATTGCTTTGTAAAAAAAAATAAAAACACCCCCCCCCCAACAAAAGTAATACTGGGGTTGAGTTGATAGGGGGAAGGGTAAGAAGAAAAGGAATTATGTAATATTAAGTAGCAAATTCCTGCCTGAGGCAAAATCAATTATGTTTTTTATTTAACCACTTTTGTTTTTCAAAGAAATTGCTCCAATTCTTTGAATATAACTACTCATCTTTCTCCACACATTTTAGTAATATAAGAAATGTGAGATGTGCAAATTTAGAGCCATCTCCATTCCAAATGTTTATACAGTCTTCTTCAAAAATAAAGGACAAATATTATCATTATATGGATTAAGTGTGTCCAACTTGTGGTAGAGTCTTCTGAGCTTGTATTGGTCTGATCAGCCATGATTGAGCACAGCATACATTGACCCTGATATACTACTGTCATTTTGTTTCTCTTAGAGAATGAAGGCAAATGACTTATTAACCAATATTTGTCACTGAAATCTAAATTAATTAAGAGTTGGGGAAACAGCTTGGTAGCCTCAGACACTTAAACTTCCTTAGCTGTATGGCCTTGGGCAAGTCACTTAACCCCACTGCCTTGTAAAAAACAAAGAAAAAAAATAGTTATGAGTTTCAACATGATTAGTATGGAAATGTGTTTAACATGATTATACATATATAACCTATATCAGATTGATTGCTGTCTTGGAGAGGGGGAAGGGAAAGAGATTTAAAATAATACAAAAATAAATGTTGGAAATTATCTTTACATGTAATTGGAAAATAATAAACTACTATTAAGTTAAAGGAAAAAAAGTTGTGAATTCAAAACAAATACATAATATCCCTAGAAAGGGATAGGGAGAGGAGGACCACACTCATTGTCTAAGGAGTAGCTGATCTGAGATTGAAAAGAAGGAAAGAATTCTGGAAGGAGAGATGAGGCAAATATGCATTTCAGGTATACAGGGTAGATTGCAAGAAAGAGGCAATATATGGCTCTTGAAATCTTCATTTTGGCTCTTGAAATTCAGTTAATACCCAAGGGATTCTGAAGGGATTAGCCATTTTACTTTTTGCAACTTGAAAAAAGCAAAATGCCTTCACTTCAAAAAACATTTCTCTCCAAATTTTAGGCCCTTTACAGTTTTTATGGCCCAGATTTTCAAGTGACTGCTACTACCTCCAAACTGGAGAAGGTATTTTCATAAAATTACTATAGTTTTTGACTGTGCATCTTTAAACAGTGATAACATAGTATAGTGAAACAAGTGCTAGATTTGGAATCAGAGCCCAATGTTAGAATTCCAGCTTTGTTACAAGAGATCTTGCATGAGTCACTTCTCTCTCAACCTCAGTTTCCTCTTTTGCAGAGAGGGGCAGAGGTAGATGAGATGTCTTCAGTTGTATGTCTGATCTTTTAGCCCTTGAGAAATATGGCCAAATGTAAACATCCCAGGCATCTCCTTATGTTATTCTTATCACACCTCAGAAAAGACAATTCTAACAGCCCTTCACAATGATCAGGAACTCAATACCAAATTATGAGACTTAAAAATAAAAATCTGCACTAGGGTTTGCTTTTCTGCTGATATGCTATAAATACTCCATGAATAACAGAGAACCAGTCAAGGAACAGCTGTAGCTTATCTTCACCATCATGTCTGTTTATGCCATGGATTGCTAAAATGTCACACAGGAATAGTTGTTATGTAGAGTCTAACTTCAAAACTGCTCTGGTTATTACATTTTGAAGCATCTCTAGTGGATTCATGGAGACGCATTGTGACTAGAGAAAACATCAGCCTTGAAGTCAAGAACATTTGGGTTCAAATCCTGTCTCTGACATGTAATGGTTATGGGAGCATGGGCATAACTTTTAAGTATTCAAGGCAACCCTCTGAAGGCTAAGCTGAACAGTAGGAGTTTCCATACTAGGAATTCCCCTACTCATAAAATCACCAGCCTGGAGAGTAGATAACACTAAAAAGAGGGAGGGGCACTGCAGTGAGAGCAATATTAAAAAAAAATCTAAGCAAGTTAAACAGAATTCAGTTGGAGAAAACTTGCTATTATGCTGACTTACAGTGGCCTTCCTGTCACCCCATATTTGTAAAGTTACATTTCTGATAACTATTATCTGGCTGCGAAAGCATAGATGATTTTTTTTCAGGCTATCCATCGGGAATCAGGTCATTCAGCACAAAGATGAGAACATTTGTTTTTGCCTTGCCAATTCTGAAGAAAGAAATTATCATCCATCAAGAACAAAAGTCTCTCTGAATCATCATCAACCATCACACTTATTCTTTTTCACATGGAATATATGATTTAATAGAGAAATTTCTAGGCTAGAAGTTAACACTATACACACATACACATCCCAATAGAAATACATGAAAAGGTGTTTTTTTCTAACATTTTTAAAATGCCTTTGGTCCCAAAGTTTCACCTCACATAGAGCTTTTTTCCTTCTTTTTAATTTTATCAGTTATGTGATAATTAAATACTTCTAAGACTTGTGCTTTCCATCAATGTGGGTACTTCCTCTTACTGAGACAGGTCATTTATTCCTCCACACTTTTAATAGATTATCTAAATGATTACATTGGCTGAAAAAAGTCATCAGCTAGATTACTCAGGTTTCTGGCAATGAGTCTCCTTGAACTAGTTAGGCCAGTCTTCAAAGAAACAAACAAACAAACAAACAAAAAACTATTCATTATCTATTTGAGGCTTTCAGTTTGGCAATGTGGAAGCATATTTTAAAAACCTCCTTTAGTTTCTTAGCAATTATTAAGACATTTAATATTTTTAAAAGCCCTTTGTAGACATCTGAAAAAAGTCCTTAGAAAGGTAAAGAATGGAATAAGGAAAATAACCAGAAACTTAATAAAGCATACAACCAAATATATGGTCCAGATAGGGACCCAGTTAAGTGCATTTCCTCCCTTTATCCCCTGAAGGGATTTAACTAAGAACCGTCCCAAAGGAAGTATACAACCACCTCCTATTCATTTTGGATTCCACATATAGATCTCTATAAGAGTAGTTCAGGGAAAAAGATAGACACATATATATGACTGTTCAATCCTGGAATGTTATCCCAGCCTGTGTTTTGCTTTGTTTATAATTCCTATAAATGTTACCTGAAATATTCTGAGGACAGAGTGATTTTGTAGAGCATGGGACAATGCCAGTTTAGACATATGTGTATGTATTAAAAATAGAGTGGATCTAGATTAATATTAAATTGAACTATTTCTGGAAGGCTAGTACCTAAACCGCTAGTAGTAGTAGAAGACGTAGTAACCTTTTTTTCTTAATTTAATGGTACCATTAAAGATTCAAAATTGCTCATAAAGATTTTATGCCTTGGGGCAGCTAGGTGGCGCAGTGGATAGAGCACCGACCCTGGAGTCAGGAGGACCTGAGCTCCAATCTAGCCTCAGACACTTAATAGTTACCTATCTGTGTGGCTTGCAAAAACCTAAAAAAAAACCCCATTTCTTGGACAATTTCAAATCACCTAGTGGCAGAGGCAATTGTCAGACCTTCTAATAAGCCTTGGAGTCAGGAGTACCTGGATTCAAATCCGACCTCAGACACTTAATAATTACCTAGCCATGTGGCCTTGGGCAAGCCACTTAACCCCATTGCCTTGAAAAATATATATTAAAAAAAGATTCTATGCCTCATACAAACCAGCTTTAGGCCTAGAACTTACCTTTTCTCTTTAAAAGACTTCCATGGCCAATGAAAAAGAGTTGTAGTTATTGTTGCTGTTGTTGCAGTTAAGTCATGTCCAACTTTTTATGATCCCATTTGGGATTTTCTTGGCTATGATACTGGAATGGTTTGCCATTTCCTTCTCCAGTTATTTTTTTTACAAATGAGGAAACTGAGAGAAACAAGGTTAATCTAGGGTCACACAGTTAGTAAATGACTGAGGTCAAATTTGTACTCAGGTCTTCCTGATTAAATACTTACAGAATGTGTTTCTAGAAAGCTACTCCAGCCTTACTCCCTTCTGATTAGACTCAAGGAATCTAGCCATTTGAGAAGAGGACCAAAACTGTAAGATCCATATCTGTTCACATCTATATTGGTGTCATGTTATATATTATATCTGGAAAGCCATTAAAAAAAAACTATTCCTTGGGGGCAGCTAGGTGGTGCAGTGGATAGAGCACTGACCCTGGAGTCAGGAGGACCTGAGCTCCAATCTAGCCTCAGACACTTAATAGTTACCTATCTGTGTGGCTTGCAAAAACCTAAAAAAAAAACCCATTTCTTGGACAATTTCAAATCACCTAGTGGCAGAGGCAATTGTCAGACCTTCTAATAGGCCTATCTTCCAGGAAGAACCCCCCCCATATGGAGACCTAAATAGGACTTAAATTGCTGTTAATATCAATAATCATGCTTTGACTAAATTATACTGAAAATTCACTTTGGAATTGAGAAGATTTGGCTTCAAGTACAAACTCTTTTGTTTATTACCTGGCCATGGGCTAACCTTAAGAAAACTCATTGAATCTAGGTTCTTGACATATTGATGTAATATGGAAAAATACCAGTAATACTTTTTTTTTTGGCAAGGCGATGGATTAAATGACTTGTCCAAGGTCACACAGCTAGTCCCACCTAGCTGCCCACAAAATACCAATGAAACAAAGAAACTGGGGAGGGGGGAACCAAAGACACTATCCTAGAGTCAATGAATCCTAGATGGGAAACTGCAAGGTATAGGACTTTAGTAGCATAATCTTCC